>NC_031683.1:664634-814902 GCF_000149555.1 Fusarium verticillioides 7600
ATCCTTCGGTGCTCACCCATGGGGCCTTGTGCCCCAAGAACATTGTTTCTCCAACAACCTCATCAGCTGGATCCTTGGTTGGGACTGCGCAGGACAGTATCCAGTTTGGTGGGAGTACGCACGGTTCTTCGAGGCCAGAACTTCCGAGGCGAACAGTGACTGGTACAGCTACGCAGCTGAGATCTTTGAAGAGGCGTTCCCGGCTGAGTTGGCTGCCTACCAGGGAATTGCGAGATGTCAGCAGCCCTGATCTTGAGGGCCTGTGACACGGCTGTTTTTTGTTTGGCAAGCTGAGGCAATGTTTTGGCTCTGACTGACGTCAAGTAGACGCAATACGTGAGCGAAATCGGAAGGCCTCGGTGTATTTTCCAGCAAATGATGAAGTTTTATGTTTTGAAGATGTGCGGGCTGATTGATCGGGGCTATCGGAAAGAGCCACAACTCCTGGTTTGGCGAATCCCTATGGGATGTGACGATGGAATCATGGATGGGGCATCAGATATTGTAAGCCCTGGTTGAAGGCTCAGCAGGGAGCCGGGAAGCTTCCGATATTCAATAAAATTGTTGAAACCAGCCTGAAATTCGGCCTCAGATATACTAACTTCACCTGAGGCATCATCACCAAGAACATCCGTCTCATTTCTTGCCTTCTGGAGACTGCACGTATCGACTCTTTTCAAGTTCTCTTATTAAACCTCAAGGTACTATACACTCGGTATCTTGACAAACAAACAGGCGACGCATGGTCACGAAACGCCGACCTTGGTTGCGTACACGTTATCGCTATTTTCCCCCTTCAACACTTTTGGGCTTTGTACTTAGCTAACACGAACATATTTATTTCTCGAATCGCTTGGAAACAGTGCCCCAGTTAATGACCTCCCAAATGGCGCTGAAGTACTCAGCCTTGCGGTTCTGGTACTGGAGGTAGTAAGCGTGCTCCCAAGCGTCAATACCGAGAAGAGGCTCAAGAGTGCCAGTGACGGGGTCCTGGTTGGGTCGGGTGACAATGGACAGAGTGCCAGAGTTCTTGTCCTTGACGAGCCAGGCCCAGCCGGAGCCCTGGATGCCAGCGAGAGTAGCGTTGGTCTGCTTCTTGAAGGAGTCGAAGGAGCCAAAGTCCTCGTTGATAGCAGTCAGAAGCTTGCCCTCAGGCTCACCACCACCGCCCTTGCCATTGGGAGCAAGGTTCTCCCAGAAGAGAGAGTGGTTAACATGGCCACCACCGTGGAAGTTGATCAGAGGAGCTTGAGCAGCAGCGGCCTTGGCGTCGTTCTTGTGCTGGGCTTCAGCGAGGGCGTCGGTAGCGTTGTTGAAGCCGGTGACATAGGTCTGGTGGTGCTTGGAGTGGTGAAGCTCCATGATCTGGCCGGAGATGTAAGGCTCAAGAGCGCCATAGTCGTCTGGGCTTTGTTAGCTATGAAGCTCGAAGATTGTGGGAGTGGGGGGGGGGGGGGGTTGTACAGGGAAGATCGGGGAGGGTAGCCTTGTTGCGCACGAAGCTGGTTGTGGCCATGGTGGCGAGAGGGGTTGAGCGGGCGCGCAGGCCGGCGCGGAGGGCGGGAGTGAACGGAGGAGAGCGGAAGCCATTTTGAAGCTGTTGATATTAGCAAGGGACCAATTAATTGAGTTTGAAACGAGAAATGAACAAGATTAAGGTGCAAGAGTTTGTTTGACTACAGTATGCTGATAATGAATGGGCGGTTGTCAACGGAATGGAACTCACAGTATTATAGGCAAGCTTGTGATAAATGCAATTGACGATGATGTCAAAAAAAGTCGAGGAGAGTCGAGTCGAGTCGAGCGGAGGGAGGGGTCGGGGTTGGTTAAAGAGCTGATCGGGACGGCAATGTCGGGTCTGCCGAATGGGAATCGGGGGAGCTTGGATCAATCTGTCGTCATATTTGGGAGAGCTTGACTTGATCTGAGGCTTGGCTTGAGTGGCTAGTGCTGTGGCTTTACACGTAAAGCAATGGAAGATGGAAGATGGAAGATGTTTGTGTTACAGTCTGTATGCTTCTGGATATTTCCCTTTCGATCTGATGGACATGATCTGACTGACCATCATCATGTTTTCATATTCCTACGCTCTAATCACTTGAATCTCTTTATTGATGAAGCTGGTGTAGCTCAACTTGCATCACCATCAATCATGAACTTTAGGTTACTCAGCTCGGTCTTGTCCAAACACCGAACAGCGACACAACATTAATAACCAAAATATGATTCCATTCTTCTTGAAAGCAATATCCCGAGTATTCCCAATGTCAATTCCCCATTTCTCCGAGATCGCCGATCTCGGACTACCGAACTCTGAGATGCGAATGACGCAAAAGAGGACCTCGTGAGTATTGGCGGCCCATGCATGCAACGTCGGCTAAGTATGGAATCAATTGTCACATTTTCTATTCTCGACCAATGGATCAGAAGCTGTTGCTTATTTGATCTTGATCAAGATGCTGTTCGTTCTGGTGCAGGGTAGTCTAGTTGACGATTATGTCATCGGCGCGTCGATGTAATTATCGTCAAATCCACTCTACGCGTCTCCCTCAAGCATCACCAAAAGATATAACACAGTAAAGATGTCGTACTACGACATTGACTCCATCCTCACGGATGCAGAGGTAACCTCTATTTCACTGTAACCCCCCATTATCATGAATCAAAGCTAAAAACCTGCAGAAAGTCCCCTGCCACTTCGAAATCGACGTTCGTGACCTCGGCCATCTCGACAACTCCCCCCACGGCCTCAAAGCCCAAACCCCTCTAACCCTCCCCCTCTGGCTCGCCGAAATGCTCGCCCTCGCCTCAACACCCAACTCCTCCGCTCCCCTGACCCTCAACCTCCCCCCATGCCTCTCAACAACCGTCCTCGCCGCTCTGAAAGCAGACCCGCGCGCCGTTCCCCTCCGCGACCAAAGTCCTCACTTCTACGGTGTCGGCGTCAAAATGCTAGAGTTGTTCGATGAGAAGGAGATAGCGGAGGTTTTGAGAAAGACGTTTGTCGTGAGGGCGGGTGAGGTTGGGCTGCACGCGAGGAAGGCTGATGAGGCGGTGGGGGGCAATGGGGAGGAGTTTTTGAGGGGCTTGGAGGAGTGGGAGAGGGGGTTGTTTAGGAGGGGACATGAGGGTGTTAAGGGGGCGAAGGAGTGGACTGATAAAGTTAAGAAGACATGAGTTGGAGGATTTTAAGATACCCATGAGTTGCCGTGAGGCACTACGCGTCTACGAACACAAAATGCAAAGACATGAACCATTATCTTCAGTCAGCTTACAAGAAGCTTCACAACTGAGAGAGAATATTCAGGGATAAAAGCGTGCATTTCCAGCACGGTCTATTACTGACTCCGACTCCTACGCCTTGAAGCCAGCCGAGGTTCTCCTATCCGTAGGCAAACGGTACTAATCCCATCCAACCGCTCAGTAATGTTCCAACCGAACGGAACGACAAGCCCGGCATTTCCCAGCATGCCCTTCAGATACTGCAAAAACCCCAATAATAGCTAGATATATCTCCCTGAACACCATTTCCCAACCCTTCTAAGTACCCAAGAACGCAACGCAGAGCGCTAGCAATTCCCGACGAAAACGCCATGCTCGGAAGCTCACTCATCCTTTGTCATTGTCATGTACAGGATAGAAAATTGTAAATAATAAAAAATGCAACCGACTCCTCTTTTTCCTCTCCTGGGAAAGTCTCCCACCAATTACCGTACCCGGTCCAGTATATATCGTAGCCACGCGACGAAGCACTTTCGATCGCGTCGAGAATAAACGTATAGGTGTCGCACCGCTCAAGCGGTCGAACCTCGTTTGGCCGCCCATCTAGGGACACAGCCAAGTTTGAAACGTATCCACCAGTTTAGTCTGCCAAGGGACTCGCTGAAAATAAACCAGAGAAAAGGTTGTAAATATCAACGCCGTGACGGTAAAGAAAAAGTGAAGTTGAAGAAAAGAGTAACAAGAGTTGAAAGAAATAAGAAACAGCAGCAATCATAAAGTGGATTCTCCTGAAAATCATTATGTGTGAGAAGGCAAGTCGAAACTTAGCAAGATCCTTGCTATAAAAATATTTGTGCGTGTTCACCAGAACGGCACACCGAGTGGTGATAACAGTCTGATGAGCCATTATCGTATCGACTCATCTTGGACCCGGGCTCGGACGCGTGGATTTTTTTTGTTTTTTTTAGGTTTTCTTCTTTATGCAATCCTCATCCCTTGTGGCGCGAGGTGCTGAGAGACGACTCGAGATTGAGATCGATATCGGTAGAGCACGTCAACCGGTGGAGCAGGGACAACAGCGATGCTAGAAGTCAACCTTCATCATCGTTGCTCATGCTCCGAAGATTCAAGCTGCCCAGAGAGCATTGTCAGCCATACTCATGTGAGACATGTCCTGAAAGTTGGCAGGGGTGATGGTGTTGGTAGATGAGAGATTGGAGCCGTAGGCTGAAGTGGCATGCTCGGAGAAGGCATAATTGTCAGCAAGGCCGATGGGAGACCCGTTGAAGGGGGAGTAACCAAAGTTACCAGAGGCAGATGAAATGGGAGCGGGAATGCCAAGTTCGCCATTGACACTAGCCATCATGGCAGGATCAGCAGCGCCATCGACAGCAAGATCGTAGCCAGTCTCCATGTTGAAGGGTGCCATGCTGCTACCAATGCCCTGGAACATGTCCATCTGAGGAGGCATGCCAGAACCGTCCATGTTATCGTCGGCCATCTCATCGACATCGTCCTGCTCAGGCATGGGAGAGTCATTCAGATCAACTTTGACCTTCTTCTCAACGAACCAAGCCTTGAGATCATTCATGGGAGGCCAGTCACCACCGCCCTTGCCACCTCGCTTCTCATCACCGTTAGCACCCTTCTTGCCACGGGGGGTCTTGGGCTTGAAGTGGGTGCGTCGAAGATGAGCAGCGGCGTTGTAGTAAGCACCGTACTCCTTGCCAGAGACGCATGCCTTGCACTTGGACAATGGGTTGACGGCTTTGACATTGCTCTCGATGCCGACAGTAGCAGGGTCACGGCAGACAAACTTCTTGACAGTGCCCTCATGCTTGGCGTTGACGTGTCGGCGAAGCTCATGGTCGCCTCGGAAGCCATCAGGATGCTCAGTGCACTGGGTGCAGTAGACCTTGGGATGCTTAGGCCGCTGATAGTTGCTCTTGTTGACGGGAAGCTTGGTCTCCTTGTTGGCAACGGCAACAGCTTCAGCCTTTGCTACCTCCTCCTTGGGCTTCGGGGCGAGTTGGATGGTCTTGCCTGAGTGAAGAACACGCTCACGGGCTTCCTTAGCGCGTCGCTCGAGGTTGGAAGCATTAGATCGAACACTAGACATGCTGGTGTTGGAACAAGATCGCTCCATATCGGTGGACTCTGGCGATGTAATGAAGGTGTTTCCGTTGGAGTCGGTGTACTGCATGTTGACAGCGGAAAGGTTGGCACCGAGACCGAAGAGGTCTTGCTCAGAGTTGAACTGCTTGCCAGTGGGGTACATGTTGACAGAGCTGGGAGACAGATCGGGAGCAAAGAGGGCATCGGCCTGGGACTGCGAGGATTCTAGGCGCTCCATACCGACGCCATAGCTGTCGAAAGAGCTATTTTGGCGGGTCAAAGGGCTAGCAGCTTCAGCAGCTGAGGGACCAGAGATCATTGACGGGCAAGCGGAAGACATGGGATAACTGGACGGGATATTTGACGAGAGGTTGCTGAATGAGTTGTCGGGCACCATGTTATATGGCAGTCCAGAGTATGATGTGTCGAAGTTTTGAGGGACTTGAGCTGTCTCCGGCCACTGTTTCAAGAACTCGTCGGGGTCCATGCCGATGTTGAGCAGAGGCTGGTTCTCCTGGACGCTGGGCAGTCGATCCGAAACACCCTCGAGAGGCAGATTGGGTGATTCATTTTGAGGAGAGTTGAATCGATCCGTGGAAGCGCTCAATGGAGCTATCCTGTTGCCGGTCTGTGAGAAAGGCATGTGGGATTCAGAACGATTTGAAACACTGCGGCTCATGGGGAGAGCGGAGCCAGACTGTTGAGAGAAAGCTCTCCTCTCACGCTTATGAGCCTGAAGGCCATTATGTCGTTCCTATCGAGATTATCAGAAAGATTGAATGGAGATGGCACAGGGCTTAGGATGTATTACCGTGATGGCAGACTTTACTTGGGTGGGGTATGTGATTGTAGACTTGCTACGAGAGAGACCACTACTTCGTGCACTTGAGAGGCCATGGCTAGGGATCTGGAAACCGGGCTGAGCCAGAGACAAATTTTGTGCGACTTGATTTAAGACTGTAGGATCTCCTCTGAACTGACTTTGCACAAACTGCTCGAGCTGTGAATTCCGCGCCTTGGCGGCTTCTAGCTGACGTTGTAGCTCCTGAACAGTATTGGCGTTTTCTAAATTCATTCTTTTGAGGTGAACAGTAGATGTTGCGATAGTGTTTTTTCTTTTTCTTTGTTTCTTGCGAGGCGAGGCGAGATATTCGGAGATAGTATAGCCTTGATACGATGAGATGTTTTGGTGTAAGTAAGGCGGGCGGGTTCTAGATGCTGGAGAACAGAACCGGAGCGAGGCGATCTTATTGAATGGTTGAGGGAGGACAAGACAAAACGGCTTGCCACAGGCGAAAGATTAAAAAAGTGGGATAGTAGCGAGTAGTCGAGGACAGACGACGAGACGAAGAAAAGAAGGTGAATGAGATGCGGATGGGATGGAGGATTAATAGTGAGCCAGGATCGAGAGAAGAGGCGGCCAGTCGTTCAGGATGAGGCTTCCAATCCCCACTCAGACCCGACAGGGATCATGGCAGGGATCTTGGAAGGATATTCAAGGGTGTTGCGCTGCGGTGTGTGTAAGGTTAAGGAAGAAATGTCGCTGTAGGTGGTCTCTGCTCTGTGGGTGGGCGGTCTAATTAGGCTTGGCCTGGCTCTGGCTGAAAATGCAGTGCAGTCACTCCAGTGAGTGCATACATACAGCAAGCGGCATGCATGGGTGTGTGATGATGATGATGTAGCGTGCGTCTTTGGTGGTGTGTTTCAACAGACAATCGAATCAATCAGTCAATCAATCAACCAAGAAGATATGGTTGTGTTAGGCAGACCTGGAACTCTATCAAGTACATATGTGATTGTGCCCGAGTGGGCTGATCAGACAGACAGATATCGAGATGAGAGGATGAAAGAGACAATATCAAATATCAACACAATTCAGATTAGATAAGACTTGTTGCAGAAAAGAAGCTTGTGTAGATGATGATGATGATGATGATGGTTCTTCAGCAGATCCAATGCCGTTGTTGTTGTTGAGATGGATTGAAACAAACATGAAAATGGGATGAGACGGGATACGAAGTGGACCAAGCCAGTATCAGAAGGGAATGGTGGAAGGCACAAAGGCACGCGTGACGACACCTAAACCTAGCCAACCTACCTACCTACGCCAGCTCACTCACTGACACCTCCAGCTCCAGCTCCAGCGCGTGGGCATCTCCTTTACAGCGTTGGCCCCCACTGTCCAGTCACCAACAGTCAACTGCAGACCACTAACGGAATGCTCGGTGGCCGCTGAAGAAGCTCCCCCCATCCGCCCATCGGATCTCCTTGGGACCATGGCACCATGGATGAAGCTAATAAAACAACCCCCGGCGTAGCGTCTCATGCCAAAAAAAGAAGAGAGTCAAAAGAAGCCAAGTCGACTCGATGATCCCTGTCGCTGACACGCCCGGTGGATGTGAACGTTGTTAGAGTCGCTGCGATTGGCGGCTCAGAACCTCTCTGCCCAGGTCTGGCTTGCTGCGACCACTACAGCGGCGTTTCTGGTTGCGCGTACAACTCATCTATGCCATGCCATGCATGCTATGCCGTCCACGAGATGCGTTGAAACGAGGCATCTTTTATCGCAAGCAAGCGGCTCAGCTGCATCAAAGTGGTGGGCTGTATAGATATCTACGTTGTTTACTCGGGCATTTACATACGGCACTTGGATCTGTCTGTCTGTGCTTAATTCCAATAATCTAGGACTTTCCCACCTACAGTCAGACAGACGGCAAGCCGCATATCTTCAGTTCCCGACGGCCGCCTCCCAAACAAGTCTACGTAATTAGCGGCACAGCATCATCATGACAATGAGAAAACAAAGAAGAAGAGCTCAAAACTCATGAGAAAGGAGAAAAGAAGAAGCAACGTGGTACAAGACCCTAACTTGAAGCTTCAACGCCATGACGGCATAGCTTCAATCCTGGCTGGCTCCGGGGTACGCACTACGAATCTTGGGTAGGAAAAAGCAAAGACATGACCAAAGTGCCTACTGAGATGTCATGGCGCATCCTCCAGAAAACGACAACGTTCATACCGAGCGGGCACCATGGGGAGGGCGGGTCTGATCCGACACGAGAAGCGCAAACGAATTCCAAACCAGGCAATTCAATTCGTCTATCTTTGCAGTCATTCACTCAAAGTTACAGCACAGCACATAACAAGCGCGGTGTGAAAGAAAAAAAAAAACATGTCATGCGCTAACCCGCTAGATTCTCTGACCGGCTGCACGCTTCTGCTGTCAGTTCCCGGAGAGGGAGGACACGGACACGGATGGAATCAAAGTTTGTCAGCCAGTGTCAGTGTCAGTGTTGGTTCTTGTTCGTTCTGTTTTAGCTCGTTTGAAGATATTCCCGACGAGGGAGGTAACGTAAGTTTGATGAACATTACACGAAACGTGATGCCCATGAAATGAAGTAGCTATTTTCAGCAATGAGAAACACACAGACGGGAGATTAATGAGATTATCTCGTAGGCGAGATCATCATCTCGATTTCTACGGTATTGCGCAGAAGCTAATTCCAACAGCCGGCTTGCAGCGGCGGGACATACGCTGATCACCAATCTTTCCCTGCTTCTCAAACTGGGCGTTTCCACCAGGAACAATAATGCCGCCGACGTACGTGTTAATAAAGATCTCAGCTGAGAAAATAAATAAAAAAGAACCCTTGATCTGACAAAAACATGGGGTTGAAGATGGAAAATGTTATCGATTTCTCCAGATCCTCAGGGGTTGTTTCAATCGTGACGACGATATTCCTGATATGATTTATTTTCATCGTTTCTACAACTGAGCTCTCACAAAAAGGATGCCATCACCAGCCATGTTCCAAACGGGCTTGGTTTCATTCTCCAACGGGTAGAATCCAATCCCTGCAGGAATAAGCCCACCACTCCATCTCCTTTCGCAACCCACCACTCTACGCAAAACGAGGCAATCAATCGCTGAGACGGGGCACTCATCGATTGGCTGTCGAGCGTGGTCAGGCACATCCACTACCCATCTCGATTGGCTCCCGCGGTCGCATAGAGTGAGGCGGACGGACGGCGCCATCCATCCATCAACGTTAGACTTGGACCGCACCGGACGGGTTAGAGATAATCCATCCTTCTTTTTCACGCAGTGTGTGACCAGACCAGATCAAGGACACCATCTCTTTGGGTTTGGTACGGTTTTGCGTCTGAGACTCTGACTACGAAATAACCTCAATGCAACATACCAGGTGTCCTTGCTCCAGCGATGATGATGATCTTCTTCGGATGCTAACATCACCGCATTCTAGACCTAATGATCTTCATTACCCAGCATCTGACAAAGTTAGCTGCTGTCTCCGTTTGGCTGGGAAATCGCCCGAGCATTGTGTGTCATGCAGGCAGGCAGGCATGCTGATTCCACTGACTCGAACCTCAACACCTTGGCGCTATCTACATGCTGCCGTGCTCTAACAGAGACAAAAAGGGAACCATAGCAATTGATGCTCGTCCATAAGTTCCCGTGCTATACATAATCTGCAACCCATCACCAAATTTGTATCGGCACGGAACGGTCTTCCGGCCTCAATAGCTCCATGCCATACAGAGTAGTCTCAACCTTCGTAGCATTTTCTCCGAGATAACTTCAGAACCTTCAGGCATCCGCTAACTAAGATGTCTTTGCTCGTTTGCTTTCCTTGCGTTGATCATGCAAGGCTCGACCCCCGTCTCAACTTGAAATTTCGTAGATCATTGATGGAAACGTTCCATTGATAGCTTCATGACCGTGCGAGCAAAGGCGCACGTGCAAAACAATGTCCCCATCTCAGACTCATTTGATGCGTTGGCACTGTGCACGTGCAATCTCACGTTATTCGCGTCAATGTGCGAGATGAAGAGGCTGAAAATGCAGTTTAGATACGGAATAGATAACAACAACTTCAATTGCCATTGCAGGCACTTCGCTAATACGTAGCAGCACGGAACCTGGTTAATGACCATGCTAAACTCAATTTCCCCGGTCTAACGGTTATAGAGAGTTCAATAGCGTGTGATAAGAATTTCATTCCCGATTCCACATATGTACATTGTGATTGTACCGGACTCAAATCCCGACTGGCGTTGGATCTTTTGTTTCAACTACCCTGTATCCTCACATACAAATTCATAGCCCGCATATTGCGCGTACTTGATGCCAAAGCGTTGATACTAACCCGAAATACTAGGCCAATGGCATTATAGCCAGGAGTTCCCATGCTTGAGGCATTCATTCAACATCAAACCCGTCCCTAGGCGCATGAGTAAGTCCGACTAAACAGACTAAACAAGTGTATACTAGGGCTGATGCATTGCGACACGAACCGTTCTCCATACTACTACGCAAACTCCTGCCGGTAGTCGTCAGTTTGCGAGCCAACTCAACTCGGCACTCAAGCGAGACATAAAACTGGGATCTTCAACAGACCAAAGCTCAATATCATGCCATGATGAACATTTAGAGCATATCCCACAGTGAAAATCTACGTCAGAAGAGACTAAATATGAGGAGCGGCAATTTCTCCTCGCTGGGTATTCGCTGTCAAAGTGGTGCTCTAGCGGTCCGACAACTCACAGATCGAGAGATGAATCTCGTGAATCTCGTGGAGAAGCAAGACCCTTGAGTACCTAGATTCCCACCGTTTGAGCTAGCAGGCCCTGGAGCAAATAATTTCCACTCGACACGTGTTCAAGTCACGGGAGTTTCTCATGAACGCCGGTTCTGCTCCGAAGCGAGGATGTTCCCAGGAGAGGCACGTGTTGATGAGTCTGTGGTGTTGATCATTGATGGGCATTGCGATGCCATCCTGGTGAAGTCGCAAGGCTCAAGATTGTATCTTGGATAAGGTTAGATTATAATTCGAGTAATTCTTAGTCTGTAGCTAGACTAAACTCTGCTGCTTCGACCTCGGACCTCATCAACAGAGTCTGATGAAGCTCTAGAAGTTGCTGTAACGTAACAATGAAGCTCGACTTATGTCTATGCTTGTGCTTCTGCACATATTGGAAATTGAACCTCCATCATCTCGCTGTCTCATTAACATGGTCAGTAATTTGTAACGTAATTCTCAGGAGACGAAGAGAAATGAGCCGTGATGTAATTGTCATCAACGGAGATATTAATAATAGTTCCAAAACACAGACAAGCACTGGTGACTGAACTCATTCTCGCGGCGTCACCGATACTCGGCCCCTCTTCGTCTCCTGAGTTCCGGAGTTTTCAGACCGTGACAATGTCCCTGCTTCACCGTATCTGGAAGAAACTTGTCGGAGAACAACTGGATCCTCCCCGTCCGTGGTCTCTCTCACCTTTATCTGATACCGGTAAAATATCGGCTTAGTCATGACAGACGTGGGCTAAGGTAAACTCCACAGCTCCGCTCATCATGACACCTCTCCCACTAACGCTTGGCAACCAGTAGAGCGGCATTGCTGTTGCTGCTCTGACGCTTCATTTTCTGCGCTGGCACTTTTTGAGCTCTATGTGAGCTATCGCCGGAAAATTACGGCATAATGCGCCGCTTCAATTTATTCTTGCTGGCGACTGTCCAGCTTGTTGGAGCTCGATCACCGGGCTTCAGCATCCACGAGGACTTGTTGACGTACCCTCAGGTAAGCTGCCCCTCGTCGACTACCTTGTATTGAAGCTGAACGTTTTGCAGTTCGAAGTAGTTTTTGATAGTCAATACATTTCCGAACAAGATGCACATTCGCTGCTCGATAGCCAACATCCTACTTATTCTGCCGACTTTGCGCAATCAACACTTGATCAAGCTCGGGAAGCTGACGAGCGCGACAATGAAGGCGACAACCAGGACCAAAATGGCCCGTCGCATACATACGAACTTATGAAACTACCTCCCCACGAATACCTCTGCTCTATCCCTATTATACAACCCCCCGAACCCGAGAACAAGACAGCAAACGAGCTAGCCAAGGCCGAGGAAGCACGCGAGCTTACTCGCGCGACAGCAAGCGGATGGGAACTTCTCTCACAACTTGAAGATTCTTGTCTATACTTTATGTCGGGATGGTGGAGCTATAGTTTCTGCAACAACAAGGAGATCGTCCAGTTCCACGCCCTCCCGTCTATACCAAATGGCCAGCCTCCCAAGCGCGACCCCAACACCATGGACTTTACGCTTGGTAAAGTCCCCGCGATTCCCGCCAACGCTGCGCATCAGGCAAAGTTGAACGGCATCGAGAACCCACCGCCGGCGGAGCTGCAGGTCAAGGGAGATCAACGATATCTGGTACAGAGGCTAGAAGGTGGAACGATCTGCGATTTGACCGGTAGGGAACGGACAATCGAGGTTCAGTATCATTGTGTACCAGGCATGAAGACTGACAGGATTGGATGGATCAAGGAGGTCACGATCTGTGCTTATCTCATGGTGGTCAACACACCGCGTCTCTGCAACGACGTTGCTTTCTTGCCTCCTGAGGAGACTAGAGCGAACCCCATTTCGTGCAAGCTCATCGTCGGTGAGAATGACCAGACTCCTTTACTGGACCAGGCGATTCCTGTGAAGGAAGCTGAGGCGGCACAGGAGCCCCTGAAGCAGGAGGGTGAAGAGGCCAAACCCGAAGAGGCCAAGCCACAAGATGCAGCAAAAGAGCCCGTTAACATCGGCGGCGTCATCGTAGGTGCCCGCAATGTCCTCTCCGGCGCCGACGAGGCAGGCAAACCACCCGCCAAGCTCTCTCCTCCACGAAGCTACTTCTCCAACACCGACACCGACGGCGAGCGCTTTATCGAAGTCGTCGCCTCTGGTAAGAGTAAAGAAGACGGCGCCGAAGTAAAGCTCCTCAGCACCGAAGAACTAGAACGCCTCGACCTCAAGCCTTCCACAGTGAAGGACATGACAGAGCGCATGAAGAAGCTCGCAGGAAAATACGGGTGGAAACTCGAGCTCGTTGAGCTTCCTGGTGGTGAGAAGGAGTTGAGGGGGTACATCGATGCAGATGAGGACGAGCTTGCTAAGAACAAGGCCAAGCTGAAGAAGGAGAAAGAAGCGCTGGATAAGGCCAAGGCTGAGAAGAAGAAGGCCGAAGGGGAGGAGGAGGGGAGTCAGGAGGAGTTCTTCAAGAAGAAGGATGAATTGTAAGATGATGTTTAGAAGGATACACGGCGTTTTGGGAGATGATTTGTTATCTCGAGAATCTATAAGCGTTACAAGCTTTGCTTTATCCATTTCTGACTGGAGTTCCATGTTATGTGATGTACCTGCTAGCCAGTCGATGCCTTCGATTTAGGGATGTTTGGTCAACCCTTTGAATGCTACTTGTATATGTCACGTGAACGTGGCAATGATGTGATTAAGGTGCTTGAAGGGCTTGTAATCTATTGTGACAACATACATGATTGTGCTGAAGACACACATTGCTATTTCGGGGTAGCTGCTGACAAGATTGTGAATTGAATGAAGAAGACATCTTGTCTAGAGATGAGAAAGAGACTACCCTAAATCGTACCAGATAAATCTAACCAAGACAGAGGTGTTCTGGTCTGGGACTCCACTGTAGCCAATGGCACGTTGCAATAACTTGTCGAAACATCTAAAGCTGGTTGAGTGACCGATTTTGGGTTTGCTGTGGTGACTGTGTTGACCCGATATCTTCTCTCTTCGGATTCACTACGCGTTTTTGCCTTGATGGAGAATCCGAAATCTACTCTAAAAGAAAAAGCTGCCTATTCGAAGGAACGTGATCACCATGTATTGCCTTTATGGTATGTTCTATGCCAGAGACAGATCGTTAACCATCTGCAACTTTACGCACTTCCTTAACGTCCATTTCAACTTCAATTAGCCAGTAACCAGAACTGACTCGGTATCATCTCGGCCCACGGTCATAGACCGATTGAAGAAGGAAATTCCCCTCGTTGGCGTATGCCAGGCCAAAAAACCTCGTCTTCATGGAGGAATACTTTGCTCTGGCATGCTCCTCGATTACAAACACGGCTTCCAGACGACTCTTGAAAGAGACTCTTCTATCTTGAGGGTCTCTATGCTCTCCTCGCTCAAATTCGTTGAGATAACCGGGAAAGCGTACTTGGGTAAGTGATGGTGCGCCAGGTTGATCTGAGAGCTTTCTACATCGAAGCATACCGTCATAAAGTACGACCTTGCCAAGCGCATTCGTGCCCATCGATTTTGAGTGGCTAGATCGCTATGCTGTGATTGAGAATTTATCACATCCGATTCTCTTCACACCCTCAATTTTCTATGCGCCCTGTGCCCTCCGTGACAAAGGACCCGAATGTCTACGTCAAGTCCTTTGAGTGATTGTGATAAGTGTGATGATCCCCCGCTAGCCCCCAAGAGTGAACTACCGTGTTTGAGATAAACGAGGGGCGTGGGACAATGTCTCGGTAGTCTTAGACAAAGTGATCAGAGGCATCTCTGCTCATCATTATTTTTTGCGCATTGATATTGGGTACAATATGATCATGACCAGAGGTGGCAAGCACATGATCACGCATAAATCCGTCCAACTTCCCATAAGACACGGCAAGTTGCCGGGGTGCAGTATAGGCAGATCCCACTTCTATGAAGTCAAAAGAATTGTCATGGTGACGATGATGCTTGCGGACGGGTGTTTGCAGTCAGCTGGACACACAATTGCGTGGCAAGGGATATGGAATGCCGCAGTCTCGTAAGTCTGGCGCCATGCCGTTGAACAAAGAGTAGCCTATGGATGGCCAGTTATTTAGTTCATGGCTGAACATCTTGGGTGTAGTTTGCGGTCTAGATCTGATGCAAGGTACAGACCAGGAATACGTTAGCCGCGATAGACCGCTTGGAAAATGTTTGCTCTTGATTGCACCACTCGCTGCTCAAGATTGTACGATTGAGTTGCGGCCAGCCAACAGGCGGTATGCAGACCTCAGCCGTTGAAGCCAGGGTTCCACTTGGCGCAGATATAAACGAGAAGACCACGGCTTAGAACTCTCGAGTTCCAAGAGTTTCTTCTGTCTGTTGAATGCGGTTGATACTCTGAAGGTCTGAGCGTCTCAAGTCTCACGGCAACAGCGGGAATGGCTTGAGTGAGACGGCCTGCGGCAATCGGAGCAAGAAATGTTGTCTAGATCCTGAACTAATTCCGTCAATTCCACAACTTTGAGTTTGGAGGGGGCAAGCTTGGGTCGCGACGGGACAGAACAGAGTCTAGGTAGGGAGGGGAGGAAAGAAAACTTAGGGCCTTGATCCTAAGTGACAAAAAGACTCAGGTAACTTGGCATAAGTTTAGGATAGACTTAGGATACCCTTTGCTAAGTTTATTTTGACATGCTACACCAAGGTCCGGTGTTTTCTTAGTTTTTTATTGAAGCCTGAAGCTAGCAAACATTCTAAGCGGGCCGATGCATACGGATTGAAGACGGCTTCAAGACGGCTTGTTTCATGGTGTACGATTTCTCCTCTGGTGGGTTCTCGCAAGAGCTAATACGAGATGGATCTTAACAATTAGGTGATATAGTTCTTGTGAGTGATAGTTGATGCGGGTAAGAGGAATAACCCTTGAGGGGGTTCAGTAGATGCTGGTTCAATGGCTGATGTCTAGGACAACATGAAACAAACACATTGGAGGGATTAATCAATAATGAGTGAACCGTTTGCTCCCTGCTGCATGTTTGTTCTCTCTTATCAAGCCACATCCGATAACCTTGATCGTTTAGGGAAAAACGTCCTCTCACAGAAGCAAAGCAATTGGTCACATGAATTCTCAGTCACAATCACAGTAGACGAAGGAAGCGCCTGGAGAGAGAAGAAGAAGAAAAGTGACGACATGGGTGAGTTTTCCCCCCTGCTCGGAGCACGGCCCGCCCGCCGGGACCCGGGGGTCCATGCTCCCCAGGCCGGTGGAACTGTTTATGATTGGTGAGAGAGGAAGTGCTGGAGGTGACGGGTGGGGATGGAGAGGTTGTTAGTGGTGTGAGAGTTCTGAAGTGGTTGGTTGTGAATAAGATTGAGAGAGAGAATCTGACATTGACTGTCATTCAAGGTTAACAAAGACGATTGATTGATTCAATGGCATGAGAGAGAGATGAAAGTCGAGATTAGATGTCATGTTTGCTCTGGTAACCATCCTGTAAATAAACAGCACAGGCCAGAATCGGGCTTTAGATTGGTTTACGCTCTCAAGAATGCAATGTCGATTAAAAACAAGGCGGGCTCGTAAGCATTTCAGACTGATCCTGTCCCCCACTCTTCAGCCGGTCCCTGACCATCGCGTTGTGTGTCTTGCACCACACGTCGACGTGTAAAAAACACGTCCAAGGATTCATCTGTAAATTAAGACGCGCCCTCTTTCACTTTCACTGCCACTGTAACCCAACTCGGCAGAAGTGAATCTAGCGTTTTATGTCAAGGGCTAGCTCGCAATACCACCCTAGCATCCCAAGGCGTCCCGGCACTAACACGCTAATTCTGGTGCCTGACTTTTTGCTATGGCGCTAATGCGGGGGTACCCTTAGGCCCAACCTAACTAACTCTCTCAGCGGGTGGTATCCACTGTGCCATTGCCTGGAATGAATGAATCGATTTGGCTGAGCGGACAGAAGCAAAAAAGTTGACTTGGAGGGTTGCCAAATAAGACCATTCTCAGACATTCCCTTACACAAACCAATTTTCCTCTCCTGTTTGTTCCTCTTTGTGAGCTTCGCAACATCCACGCCTGGTCCTTTTTCTTTCGCCCTTGCTTGTGAACCTAGAAATCGCGAGATTGGTTCGACGTCTACTCCGTGCGTTATCTTTGACCCTTACGCATTACGTACCCGACGTACCTTTCCCCCTTGCATCGACAACCTCCTGTCCCTTACTCCCCACCAAGACCACGGGAAATCCGAATCTCCACGAGCCCAACGATTGCCATTTTCTCCCTCTACACATCCTTACTCTCTGATCATCGACCTTGAACCTGTTTGTCCAACAGCACGTCACCTAAGACGCTCTCTATCGTCTTTGGTTGCCATACCCTCCTGACGTAAACGAACCGAGATTGTACATGCTCCTCTGCGACAATTGTCTTTGTTGGAAAGGCATTGAAAGCAGAGCCTGAACGTGCTCTATAGGCCATCTGCAACCGACCGACCACAAACGCAAGACAAGCTACGCCAATCATTGTTAAATCAGCATCTTACGCATCTAATTCGCTTCCTGCGACAATACCCGAAAGCTGTTGGGCATAGTCCGCGATGAAGTGAATCAAGCTTGCTTATCGTGATCTAAACCCAAGACACGCGATCAATTCGATATGCCATAGACCTCTCGAACTGTGTCCGATCACCCTTTGTACATCTGATATCTGTTTGCGAAACTGAGCTTGCCCTTTGAGGTTCAAGCTGGGCTGTTCCTCTGCGTTTGTTTACGCTCCCTACGAATTCGATACCCAATCCGCCTTGATACCTAATACTCTCACATCATCCCACGATGGAGCGACCTCCTTCGCGGTCTTCTTATGGAAGAACCGCTTCTCGATCTTCTACAAGCACAACCAATACCAGAGCTACAATGCATACCGCCCATAGCGCTTTGTCTTCGTCACAAGCTCCTGGATCCCCCAATCTCTCTCAATCGCAACACTCACACCGACTGTACCATGCGACTTGTCAAAGACCATCCAGTACCATTCCCCGAACCACCACACGGACGCCGCGCTTGACTCGAGAGGCTAGTAGCGAGTCAACACGGCAAACCGTCATATCATCATTCCTTCAAGAGAAGCTTCAGCAGTCGCGCATGGCCGAGAGCGACCGATCGACGACTTGGTCGCGCAGCACTGATGTTAACTCTTCCGGCGAGTTTAGTCGGAGCCTTGGTTCTCCCATTAAGAATATGGAGGCTGATGGACATCGACCTAATTCTGCCGCTGGAAGTGAATCCAACAAAAAGAATGGACGGGGGGTAAAGGATATGGAACAGGTAGGATATTGAACATGGCATACTGTTGGAGCTGGCTAACATGAAGCAGGTCATATCATCACTTCACAAGAAGAACTTTGACCTCAAACTAGAACTGTACCACCGCCGGGAACGACAGAAGGCATTGGAAGACAAGGTCGAATCCCTCGAGGTGGAAAAGTCACGAGCTGAAGAGATGAACGACCACCTTTCACAAGAGCTGGAGAAGCGCGATAAGGCAATTGAGGAGGCTGTTGCTATGATTGTGACTCTTGAAGCCAGACTTGAGCAATATACCAAAGAACGTTCCATCATCGAGCAGCTCGAAGCCGAAGGCCAATACGCCGCACCAACATTCGACCCATGTTACGAAGATCCCAGACCCGCTGCTCAATCGCTGGATATGATGAAGCAAATGGGAAGTGGCAAGGCGATCAATCGCATGCCGAGTTTCCTCTCCGACCACAGCGAGACAACTGAGAATCTACGAAACGTCTATCTTGGCACCAGGGGTAGTATTCTCAGTCTTGCGCAAGTCCCTGAAGGCTCTAATGAAGCTGATAATGGCCGTAACACGGCCCTGGGCAGCCCAAGCCTGAGCGTTTTGAGCGAGAGCTCTTTTGTTAGCGTGTATGGATCCAAAGAGCATGATAGCAGCGGCATACAAGATGTGGACGAGCCCCTTGCTCTTGATGGTGCTGATAGTCTCCCAGCTAAGGCCAGTACTATACACAGGCCGAAGACGGCATTTGTCAACTCGCATGCTTCACCCAACAGATCAACTCGATCGAACTCTCTGTCGACTCATCAAGCGCAGTTTGATTCGATCAATAATGTAATCGAATACAACTCTCCTGCGCGAAAGAGTGAGCGAAGCTACACTTCGAAGAAGGTGGAAGAACGACCTCAAGGTCGGGATAGGGATGGAGCCGATGTGTTTACTGGTCGTTCTGCTATACCCGTCAACCACCGACGTACCAAGGAGGAGAAGCGTGAGTCGCTTCGAAGAGTCATCACGGATGCTCCTGGTGGTGTCAGGCTACATGACCAAAATCTGCCACCAACGCCAGACACCATTTCTACGTCTACCTTGCGACGGTTCCAGAATTCCAGTGACACATTGTCCAAGCATCCCACAATGCAACGAAGCCACGGTGCTCTTTCAGAGACGTCTGATAATGAAGGAAGTATGGGAATGCACTCGGGCGTTCAGCTACAGGAACCGATGCGTGCAGTCAAGGCTTCGGCTCATATCATCGACCTGAACAACAGAGCTTACGCCGAGAACCGGGGAAGGTCTATCCAGCGTCCCCGGTCCGCTGACGAAACTACCATATCGAACCGACGTGGAAATGATTGGGATAGCGACCCCGACGAATCAGACGTGGATTCCCTCGATTCGAGCCTCGATATCTGGATGCGCGAAAGCGCCAAGCCTAACAAGAACGGTGGACGAACCTCGCCTGATCTGTTCAGCTTTCCTTCGAGCGCGACTAAGGGTGGCTGGTCGATGGAAGCTATGTACGGCGCTGGGGGTGCAAGCATAGGCACAGACTCTGAAATGATTAGAAATCTGTTCCCCGTCCAGCAGGAACTCTTCTCGGCCTCACTGCCTCCACCACCTCCCAACAGACGATCGAGTCTCAATGCTCAGACAGTAGCACAGCTCAAGATCTCTAACCCCAGTCGTCCACCTACCAATCCGAAAGCCTCTAAGTCGGGCCGTAAGAAGGGACACCAGAGGAGAAACAGCGACGACATCCAGATGAGAGCGGAAATGCAGGCCCAAGGACCGCCTGCTGGGGAACAGAAAAAGAACCATTATCCACCTATTTCAGGCCAGCCAGCTCAGAACAAGTTCGCAAAGTTCTTCCGCCGATCGTCAACTACTGCACCGTCCCCGACTCCAACGGAGACTGGACCTACTGAACCACCAAGCAATGGACTCTCCTCAAGCGTTAATGGCGCATCAGGACTTCCACCTTGGATCAGCCGAACAGGCGTTGCAGACGAAGATCGCGACAGTGCGACGCCACCACCAATCATGCGAAGCTCTCGCCACGGTCGACATACCTCGGTCGACGTGGGCGATGACTCCATCCTGAGCCAGGAGCCAGGGACCCCAGGTACACCAAGGATGGACAGGGACACTTCAGAGCAAGTAGACAGCCCCAGAGCGGGAGGCAAGAGAAGGTGGTTCGGTCTTAAAAATAAACAAGGCTAGGAGATTTGGATTTATCACGGCATACAATTTGCATACACTGGATTTCTTAGCGGGGCGTCAGAATGCTCACACGCACCACAGCTGAGTGCTGGCATGATGTATCACAGGCACAACACAACTAGGCGTTGGATTTTCTTATTCGTATCATGGGCACTGCGGTTTGTTTTCTTGGGCGGATGGATTGGGTGGCTCAGGCAATGGATCAGGGGCGTATCTCGGCATTAGCTAAATCATGATGGCTTGGGAGCATCAAAGCGAGTTTAGCATAGATTGACAGAATCAATTCACACATTCAATGAAGGCGGCGCATGTCACATTTTATGAGGAGCAAAGAGTGAGTTTAACTGAACTGTAGAGTTCGTTCTGTTTCGCTTTGCTGATACTAGCAGTTCATCATTCGTGCCTCCGTCAAAATGCCTCCCTTATGTTCGGCCGTTGTAAAACCAGTATACAAGAAGAGAAAGTCGTTCAGTCGTCGTGGTCTCGTGAAAAGAGTGTTGGTGCTTAAACGAAAGTCCAAGTTCCCTTGCCGCGTCCAATGTCCTGGGGTCCGATGGCCTGCTCAAAGGCAGCGGGGGAGACGTCAAGGTCGGTGTCCTTGCAGGCCTCGCAGCGGCTGTACCAGAAATGTTAGCAGTGTTGGTGATGGAGGAGAGAGGCGGGAGAAACTTACTCGACGACAGTGAGGGTCACGGTACCGGCATCGCCCTGGAGGGTGATGGCCTTGCCACAGACATCCTGAGTGTCGTAGAGGTTGGCACCGACAGCGGCGACCATGTCGTCGACGCCGTGGGTTCCAGCGCAGGCGCCCTGGCCGGGGGTGTAGAAGGTAATGTCGCCCTCGGTGCGCTTGACAGCCGGAGCTGCGAGGACGAGGGGAAGAGCGTGAAGGAAGAGCTTGAAGAACATCTTGAAGAAAAGAGTGTTTTGAGCTTGTGGTGCAGAGAGAGTGTGATGTGTGTTGAGGGAATGTAATGTGCTTGAAGGCTTTGAGTTGGCTTGCTTGAAGGAGTGGAAATTGTTGATGATGAGGGAGAAGGGAAAGTCAGGAGAGGAGAAGAGAGGTCTTATATAGCTGAGATTTGTTGGAGAGACAATGATTCACTGCCATCGCCTCTCTCTATTGTGTTGGTGGAGGAACAATTCACATACCGTAGCGTGCGCTGATTCATTTGAACAACTGGCAGTGATTCACTGCAGCACGCGTGGTCTACAGAGAAGTTGCGCGTGTAATTGAATTGTGAGTTCTGGGGAAGTGTTTCACTTGGTGGTTGTGGGGATGTGTCAATGTGATGCTGTGTTACGGTGTTGACATTGGCGTGTGGGGAGGTTGTGAGGAGGGAGGGGATATAGAGGGGAGAATATGATTGGGATAAGAGTGTTGTGATGTGAATTGGCTTTGGAGTGGTGCTGTCGTGATGCTCATACTCGTGAGGGTGATGCTACTCTAACTGTGTTTCTGAGATTGGAGGCTGAACCACTTTGTATTATGGACAGAGACATTACAATCCTCTATTGGATAGAGCTGTGGATTCGTGAAGCAGAGTACACACAAACTTCTCAATTCCAAAAAGCTGACTGACCAGTCCCTCTTCTGTCACTGAGTCCCAACTCGAGTTTGTCGCTGCTTTGCCATCAATCAAAAGCCACTTGAACGCAGTGGTGAAAGGGAAGAGTCCATTATTCACCTTCATCGTAGAGTATAAGATACGATTGACGCGCGGACAGGTGACAGCAATACTCATCGCCGAAGACATTATACGAATTGAGCAATAGGCACCACGACAGCACTGCCTTCTGGCACGACTTCCATAGCATCCACTCTATCAGAGATCAGCATAGCTTATTCATGGAGGGACAGTCGTGGTGCTGTGTTGAACAAAGGGACTTGGAGAGTTGTTCGAGCCTTATTTGCGGATTGAAATGTGGTGCGAGAAAGACTTGATGCTGTCTGACAGATGGAGAAAAGGTTCACTTAGAAAGGCCCGGGGGAACGTGGGAACGATCGGTAGTGTGTGTGTTGAGACATACAGAGCCTTGTGGAAGCACACTGCTCGAGTCTCGTTTCGAGATGCTGGGGATGTTGATATAACAATAGCTCATGGCTCACGCTTTCTATTACTTCATCTGCACATCTCTTGGAGCTCTCCCCCTTTCGTGTTGGTAGGAGACTCTACATTGGGCAGCGATCCCTGACATGAGATCCTCGCGTAAGAAAGCTGTGTAACACTACTGTCTGCTCGCTCAGCTAATCAGATCGGAGAAACTGGTAAGTTATTTTAACCACGAAAACGGGGTGCAGATGGACTCGAGCAGGGTATACATGCGTGCAACGAGCCTAGACAACACGGCGATCAGAACTATCAGTGCTCTCGGGATACCAGAAGCTCAAGACTCTTGCATTGAGGGTTATGATACACTCATAGGAGAGCCTGCTTTGTTGATAGGAGTATCCCTTGAAATTAGACCTGGACTTATTCTCTGCCGTCTTCTGGATGCCATAAAGTGAAAAGTTGGGAGAGAACGTGGTCTGAGTTGTCTCGGGAAAGAAGACGGGAGGTGTTGGTGGTACAATTGCTGACATGCGTGGTTGTGCTACACGAAATTGGGAATGGTGCCACTCTATTGGAGGGCCTCAGGGGACGGTCGGAACATCGCGATGCGCGTTTTTTATTTTATTTTACGAAAGCAGAGAGCTTGAGATATGCTATCACAGTGTGATCAGGTCTAGAGTTGGCAGAGTATGTCGTCGACGGTGAAGTTTACTTGTATGCTCTGGAGTGATGGTTGGAATATGTTCCATGGCGATGCTGGGTCCCGATCTGAATACTGCAGTGGTGAGGCTTCGAATACCCTTTCGAGCCATTGGGGAAACGTGTACTTGAAACATACTCAACCCCGGCGCAGAGCTGAGTTCAGCTCTTGAACAACTCCTTGCAATCGCATCCCGTTATGCATGGATCACTTCCGTTTCCACCTCGTAAAGAAGCAGCCTCAATATGCTCAGACCAGGCAAAACGGCCGAGAATGAGACATTTCGTGTTCGCAACAACGGTCAAACCAAGCTTATAAGACCTTCAATTTCCCAATAGAAGATGTCTCCAAGACAGAGCTCATCAGCTTCATCTTCTCGCCATGATGGTGTCCTTCCTCCCCATCTGCCTCCACGCAGCTCTTGCTCTTGCAGCTTCCACTTCACCAGCCAACACATCAAGTGCTCTGAACAACTGTCTCGCCTCCAAGAAAGTTCCCTACATCCGCCCCAACTCAGCCCAATGGACCCAAGAAGTCAGACCTTACAATCTTCGTCTGGCCTACACTCCGGCTGCAATTGCCCTTCCTACCACTGTTGATCATGTCCAAGATGCTGTCAAGTGCGATAATCAGTACCAGGTACGAGTCAGCGCCAAAGGAGGCGGCCATAGCTATGGTTCCTTCGGCTATGGAGGCGAGAATGGCCACCTAGTTATCGTGATGGATTCCATGGACCAGGTTACGTTGAACAAGTACATGAGTTGTAACATCCAGGCTGGTGCTCGGCTTGGACATGTTGCTTCGGAGTTGCATAAGCTTGGTCAGAGAGCTATTCCCCACGGAAGCTGCCCAGGGTAAGAAACAATCCTTCATCAAGTATGCCTCGAGACTAACAGAGATAGTGTTGGCATTGCAGGTCATGCCCTTCATGGAGGCTATGGCTTCGCCTCACGAACCTACGGTCTCACACTGGACACTTTCATCGGCGCAACCGTGATTCTCGCCAATGGAACACGAACATACGCTGCAGATGGTGAAGGCGGCGATAACCAACTCATGTGGGCTCTCCGCGGTGCGGGATCTTCTTACGGAATCGTTGTTGAGCTCGACTTCCAAACGATCAAAGTACCTGATACAGTCACGCCGTTCAGTATTGAACTCGACTGGAATGAGAACCAAGCTGTCGAGGGACTGATTGCATTCCAGAAGTTTGGTGTGAACGCACCGAAGCAGTTGAATATGCAGATTTACATCGGGCCATCAGGACAGACCATTCAGGGTGTTTACTACGGTACTAGGGCGGCTTTGAATAACGCGCTTGAGCCTCTCCTGGGAGATATTAAAGCACAAATTTCAGCTTCGAGCACTGGAGGCTGGATTGAGGGATTGAAGGCCTACGCGAACGGCCAGACTCTCGATCAGAGACGTCCCTACGACCAGGTCAGTATTCGCACGCAAGCTCATCACGTTTACCACTCACAACCTCCTAGCACAGCACATTCTACAGCACAAGTCTCATGACTAAAGCCCTTACCCGATCACAAGTCAAGTCGTTCGTAAGAACACTCTTCGACAACATCAATGACCGCGACGCCCGGCACACATGGTACATCCTCATGGATCTCTTCGGCGGTCCCAACTCAGCTATCACAACCGCCGGTTCCACCAACAGCGCATTCCCCCATCGTGACAAACTTCTGCTGTTCCAGTTCTCTGACCACGGAAACTATGCTAAGTATGCCAACAACGGCTTCACACTGCTCAAGAGATTCAGAGAGAGTATCACCAAGACTATGGATGACTCAGACTGGGGCATGTATGCGAATTACTTGGATACACAGCTGGAGAACATGGATGCCGTTGAGCAGTACTATGAACTGAACTTGGGAAGATTGAGGGAGCTCAAGAGAACGTATGATCGGAACGATATGTTTTGGAACCCGCAGGGGATTCGACCTGCAACGAGAGGCTGAGAAGACCACGGGGGTGTAGTGCACTCGAGGAGACCGGCATTGCCCTTCTTTGTACATAGCTTCAACTTAACTTTGTCAAATAGCCAGAACTGTACCGCATTGGACCCAGTGTCAGTTGTGGATGGATGTTCCTGCTGTAGCATTACTTGAGATGAGCATCGCATTAGCGACTGGTGGCACCGAACTAGATGTACTAGACGCCATTTCAGACACAAATCGATCGTAACTGAGCCTCGGCCCTGGTGAATACTTTTAAGGGTAGTCTAGGAAAAGTTTGCATGGTCTCTCACCAATCCCTTCACATTCAAGAGGCACGCGTAACAACTTCCCCCACATCGATAGTCTAACAAAAACCAGGTGTCCAATTCTACATATCCCAGTGTAGTTCAACACCCCAAAAACGCCTGGGATAAATAATTCAAGGCCTATTTGATCGAGAAGATACTCCAGAGTCAGAAGTGCCACCAGCATTCTGCAAATCTTTGGAGCGAATCATGAACCTTAAGCGCTTGAACTAGGCGGCCCCTTGATCTTGCTCATGAAAGATTGTGATAGTCTTGTAGCAATCTCTCTAGATGGTTTGGGATAGCTGCCTTGTTTTGCCTCAAGGGGGCTGAACCAAGAGAGAGGAGAGGGGCTACCAGACAGAACTTGTTCGAGGTCGGAGAGAAGAACAAAGCCGGCAGCAGAAAACAGGAAAATAAGGGCATCGTAAGGGGGCAAGACAACGTTGAAGGCAGGGCTCACAGGTTATCTCTTCTTCTGAATTTGAAAAGAGTTGTATTGTTTACTAAAGCTAAATTTAAAGTCCATTGTGTCATACTCGGGCGAGATAGAACTGCTTACGAGTAGTGAGACAAACATCCTGGCCTTCGTCCGGTGAATTTCCATTTCTGCCATGCGCGATCACCATGACTAACCCACAGGGGCTCTACTATGATGTCTCACGTATTACTTTTGTTACTGTTGCGGAGACGAAGCAGTATACCAGGAGTTGGTCACTCGGTTTCCCTTATCCATTGCCCCCTCTATCACCGATACAGTTAACAGCTAAAGGATTACCTGTCTTTGTGGTTATAAAGTTGGTTTCACTCTGACCTATTCTGGCTTGTTATGCTGGATACCCCTCCCAGAGGACGGAGATACGCCGCGTTTACGATCTCGGCTGCTTCTTCTTGAGGCATACTTTACTATGCTCTTCTACGCCTATGACCCAGCCAGACCGATTTCTACTTTGCGGATTTCACAGTCTGGCCTCAGAATGACGCCTCCTGGGAACCGCTATGCTCTCATTCGCCCCGTATAATCTATCTATGCAGCTATGCTTACGATGTCGAAGTCTCTGTGACCCCAGGGTCAATACTAGGACCACTGTCACAACTTGTATGGGACCGTCCCAGCCCTCCCGTCTATACTTCCCAGCCCAGCTCTCTAGAAAACTGTCAGGCAAACAGTCACTGTCTTTTCACACTGACGACTTTTCTAAGATATCGTAGATGGTCTGGAGAGTAATTTCGGGTCTTACTTCAGCCTTATCATCCATAGGACGCTGAGAATAGACCAGCATGGGAGAGAGTGTATCCATCATTGAAAGCTTGGCCTGAGCAAAACGGAAAATGTTATTGATGAAAAGCATCATATCCTGTCCTTCTCCACGGAACTGTTCTGCTACCGATATGACTGTATGCAGGGTTACCAAGGCCAATAAGAAGGCAGGTGGTGCTCAACCCCCTTCGACTCCAAAGAAGAATTCTGGCGGTGTTTCCAAGTCCAAGAAGGACAAAGGGACGCCCACGCCCAAGAAGGGCAAGGACAATGCCAAGTGAGTCCGCCTTTTGTTTTCCTATTTCACACTGCTAATTTCAACTTACCTAGGGATAAGCCCGAAGCTGAGGAACATATTCCTCCTTGCTTTCAGTGCCTAAACAGCGCAACAGCTGGAAAGAAGCGACGGGAAATGCTTTGGCTGCCAGGAAACAACCGTTACGTGCGATGTGGTCGTGGCGGCAACTGCTATCCGATGTAAGCTTGAAATACTGTTTCGCACTTCATTTTGCTAATTCACCTTGTCTTTAGTCCTCTTGTCGCAAAGGACGCTGCAGTCTACTTCCTTCGGTATCACCAGTCCAACCCGCCGGTTGAGGATGAGGAACTGCCGAAAGTTAGTATTTTGCGCTGTGAATTGGTATTTCAAGCCTTGCTATGTAATCATATTAGTGCAAGTCCAAAAAGCCGTGTTAATCGTGTTATAGAGCTGCAGTTGTCACAGCTCGCCGCTTGTGCAGCCCAGTTGCCATGTGCCGTTCCAAATCCCAGTTGTGACTGAAGGATTTATTGTACATAGTGCATCGATGTTTCACGCTTGCTTTTGCTGCTTGCCGCACAGCCTTTGCATTCTGTGCATAGGTTGATAGCGGTGCCAATAGCACATTGGCCACTCGTTTAGCATGTGCATCGGTCTCTAGATGAGAGGCAAGGGCAAATTCAGAGGCAAAAGGTGTATTGCAATGCTCGCGAAAAAGGCGTTTTGAGTCTTTGGCCTTGCTTCTGACTCTTGCGGCGATGCCTAACACCTCTTGCGGGTTCTTTTGCCCCCATGCTGCCTTATCTGCATTACCACGCTTTACATACCCGATCGGGTCTACAGCGCGCTGTTTCGCCCGGTGCCTTCGTGGCTTCTCCAAGTCGACCTCGTGAGCTCGCTCTCGGCGTAGAGCGGTGTTTATTACCAGAATGTCTGAAGATATCTCCAGCCCACTTCAGATGGGTTCCTTGGAGCGTGAGGAGAACTGGGAGCTGCCCCGATGCATGGAAGCCTGGGATAAGGTCATTGGGCTTGATGCTGCTGTTTGATGCGCAGATCAAGAACGATCCCACGACAGCCATGAATGATGAGTTGCAGTTGAGGGCCATGTGAAAGACTCCAGCGTAAATCTGAATCGAGTCGTCCAGATGTCCAGGCCCTTCCATAGGTTTGTCATGAGAAAGCAGTTTCTGTACACGGGCCATACAATGTAAGGCAAATCGATACGCTCCATACGATGATGGCAATTTCTATATCCCTGCCTTGTGAGCATCGCCTATCGGTTGGGAAAAAGGAATGTCTCGCTACTCTGGAGCGAACGAGATGTTCGTAGGTTTCTTGTACCGGCTGAATGACCATGTTTGGAGCATTGCCGTTATGGTCGTAATCGATACTCGGAAAGCTGTCGTTGAATAGCATATGGCCACAGGTTACAAAAAGAAGTTTGCTGTGTCCTTGATGTGAATATAAAACCCTTTGGTGCCTTCGCGAAAAGGGTTATCCGTCTCGACCGATATAGCAAGACGACAATTAGAGAAGCCCAAATAATGAGCACTATCGATACAAGGGGCGGATTCGGAACAGTAACTTGAGAACGCTACTCTCAAGTGAGAATCGCTATGCCAGGACAACCAAGTATAGTATCCAGGGGTCCAAGAATAATATCGTTTTCTATCCCCGTCCAAGTGCGAAAGGCTTGTGACGCGACCCCTTAAAGCATGTCAGCACAGAACGCATCTCCATAGGGAGTGGCGATGTAACCTACAAAAGGAGCAGCGAGAGACGGTATGGCAGAGACACAGTTGTCGCAGGGCGCAAGAAGACCGTCGGGAAGGGCTTCGCGGGGAAACGGGTTAATGGCTGCCTTGCATTTCTCATATGCAATGTCTCGAGCGCTTCAAACGATGGCGAGTTGATTGCGAACTTGGAAAATGAAGAATATACCGGGCTGAGACCGAAAACAAGTCCGCGATGAAAAGAATGTGAAAAGGTAGAGATTTAACTGTAGCTGCCAGACGGAGAAATTGTGGTTGAGCTGTCCAGGCTGGGGAGTTGAAGGGGCAGAATTCACCACGGGCATATTACGCTAGTTGATCTACTGAACGGCATCCTTTATGTTGTAGCCCGAGCCTACAATCCTTAAGTTCGAGTATGTGGTCTCATTAGAAGGCTGGTAGGTTTGTAGTGCTTCAGTGGCTCGCCCGCAGCTTCAATCGAGATCTGACGGGATCAGTACTTTGCAGTCATTTCAAGTCAGTGACAAGTTGACAGCGACGTTTCGAGACCTTAGAGAATGGATCATGTCAAGTCAATCAGTATGAATCTAGGCTGTTTGTTATGTTTCGTGTCAGGTCAGGAGCTTCAATCATCAAGTCACCATATCACGACACAAACTCGACTTCAATCATTCCACGTCTTCTATTAAACATCTATCATAAACAAGTACACATAATTCATCTCGTATATACGTCTAATTATTTTCAATCATCGTCTTCAACTCGGCAAACTTGACCGGCTTGGGCAAAAACAGGTCCACACCTGCCGACATGGCATCCTGCCTCGCATCCGCGCTCGCCAGCCCCGTCAGCGCAAAGACCGTCGTCCGCGGAACCTTGTACTCGGCCTCGATCTTGCGGATCCTCTTTGTCGCCTCGACGCCGTTCATGACGGGCATGCTTATGTCCATCAGGATGTAGTCGAAGTGCTTCTTGACGGGCGCCCCCTGTTCTGCGTCGCCGATTGTCGACCTTTTGAACGTATCGACGGCCTCTTCTCCGTTCTCGGCTTCCTCGTAGGAGAACCCGCACTTCTTCATGAACATTGTTAGGAGGTTGAGGTTGATCTTGTTGTCGTCGACGAGTAGAACGTGTGCCTTGCCTGGCATTTCCGGCTTCTTTTGCTTTCGTGTATTTTGCGAAGACTTATTGTTCACCTCCTTCCTGAGCTCTTCATTACTTTCCTTCTTTTCGTTATCCTGACTATTGTTCCGCTTGTCGTTTTTGGAGCGGCTCTGTTCTTCCTTTCCTCGTGTTAATGGCGACGTAGTAGTCTCAGCCCAATCGGGTTTGTTGTTTTTCTCTTGGTGCAATTTCGAGTTCATCTGTTCTGTTGCGTCCTCTCTGTCCGGAGTGTTCTGCTCATTTGACTGTTTGTCATCTGTCTGCGCACTCTGGATCAGGTTTCTGTTGTCATCATCCTCTCTGACCTCCCCGATCCTGTTCAAGCATCGACTGAAAACTTGAGCGAGCTTTCTAGGGCCACATCTAAGCGCACGTTAGCATCCATATAGCATTGTCGGCGACTATGACTTACGGTTGTGGGATGACTTCAACCACATCTGACAATCTGGCTAAAGCCTTAGTCTGAGCTTTCGATATCTTTGCCGCTTCCTCTTCATTCAGACTGATGATGATAATGGGCGCTTTCTTATTGCGGCGTCCGTCTATCGCAGTCTCTTCGAAACGCTTTTCGAGAGTTTTCGCTGATGGGGGCTCACAATAGAGATAGAAGTCGGCTTTTGGTACATCCGTATCTACCTCTCTTGCAGCCTTCATGTTGAACCAACTCGAGAAGATTTCCATCAAGGCTTCGTTGCGCACCTCGACCTGTTTAGTAATGGTTTTCGAATGGAAGTCCTCGCTTGCTTCCAGGAGCACCAAAGACCTCCCCCGAAGTTGTTTGACCATGGAAGCCATGGGCTCTTCCGGTTTGGGGTTCTCTTGAGGAACCGGCTCGAGACGTAGTCGGACTTCAATCTCAGTACCCTTATCCTGTTCCGACTTGACTTCGAGCGTCCCTCCAAGTGAGTCTACAATCTGCTTGACAATGCTCAATCCCAGACCGGTGCCAGGTTGGAATGAATCTTCTTGGCTAAAAGGAACAAAGAGACGATTCTGTTGGAAGTCCTCCGACATTCCTTTTCCGGTATCCGTGACTCGGATCAAGACATCTATTCTAGAATCGCCGCTGATCTCTTGCGCCCGTACCGAGACAAGCACGAAGCCCAACGCTGTGTACTTGAGCGCGTTACCGAACAGATTCATGACAATCCTTCGAAGGGCGCCAGGCTGTGTTTTGACCATCCATGATGCCCTCGGGCTAATATCCAGAAGAATTGATACAGGATGATCGCTTCCTGGTTCTGGGGCTGCTTGGCTATCCTTGCCGCCCAATATCGCATCGTCTTGTTGTTTCCTGGGTAGCCTTTTGAAGTTGTGGCCAGTTGCCACAGCGTCGACAACTTCCTCGACAAGAACAGAGAGGTCTACTGAAGCTGTCATATTTAGGCTCTCCATCGAATCAGAAGAGAGGCTAATGACCTTGCTGTGCTTTGCGCCTTTTCTCAAATTTCCGCTGCCGAGATTGTTTATCTTGCTGAAGTCAAGCACGTGGTTCAACGTATCGAGAAGTGTCTTGCCACAAGTCGCGATCGAGTTGACGAGCCCGGCTTCGTACGAGTCGGTTACTGCGTCCTTGAGGAACTCAGCAGCGCCCAAGATGCCATGTAGCGGACTTCGCAACTCGTGACTCATACTGGCGATGAACGTAGTTTTTGCTGCTTCGTTCTTTCGTGTATTTATTCGTCCGATTTGACTAGTAATGCTGTTACCGAAAGCTCGTAGGTAGGAAAGGTCCTCATCCAAGTTCATCATGCGGCCCGGCACCGACGCCCAAAGAAAACACCCGCCAACAAGTTTATCTTCGACGTAGTCAAACAATGGCAAGAAGACAACAGCCTTTGCCCCAGGAATCTTCTTAAGGAGTTCCTTGTGGTCAATCTTTTCTTTGCGTCGCTTGCTTTTCCCTCCGCCGGGAGCAGGGCTACTATCGCTTGCGCTATCATCATCGGACGAAAGACCGGCCCCTTCTTCTGTAAAAGTAAATGTCTTTCCTTTTGGAAAGAGTGAAAAATATCTCTCGAGAGTTCCAATAGAGAAGGATGGACCTTGCTCAAGGTCCAAGGGCTTACCCTTATCTGCCAAGGAGTAAGCAAGAAGCTTGCAAGGTCTTGACAGCGGTGACGTCTCGGAGTCGGAGCTCTCTGTGCTGAAGGCATCGGGCTCGGTAGCGATTTGTGTCGGGAATCCGTCAGCGTTCGTGGCACCACCCTGTTCTGTCTGTACCGCTCGATTCAGGTGCTGAACGTTGGAGGCTGTGGCGCCGAAGAGTACAACTCCATCAGCGAGTATTGCAGATCGCAGGTTATCGGCCGCTCGATGGTACATTCTTGATAACCCGTCCGTCTGTGGCTTGTGCTTGCGAGGCGGTGACGTAGCTTTCTGAGATTGTTGGTTCGAGTCAGGATCGACCTTGCGCATGGTGTTATGCAAAGAGGAGCGTCTCGTCGCCGTTATAGTCATGCCTGGGGGACGTTTAATCGAGGGTCTCTGAGGCTGATCCTCCTTTGACAAGATAGGGTCGTCACTTGAGCAGCCTTCGATGAAGGTCGCTAGTCCTCGAACGATGCGTTCGCCTTTGAACCTGTCAACACGGTCGCGTGCCCATTCTAAATGTTCAGTGATAGCTTGCGCAACACTCTGCATAAACTTCACATCCTCGATTGATAGTCCATCGCGCGGTTGCTCGTCTGAAACAGCGTACGCTCCGACCTTGTATCCTTTTCGTGAGAAGATGGGTACGCCAGCGTAGAAGCGCACACCTGGTTCGGACTTTACATATACTCGCGACTTGAAGCGATCATCGAGGCGGCAGTCGGGGACGATAAGGCCAGAGGCCGCGTATGTTTTGCCATCGGGATCGCGACCGGTGCATGTATTGTGTAGACAGTGCTCGCAAACGGCTTCAGGGCGGGAGAGAATAGAAGTTCCCACTGCAAGTAATTAGCCATGAATAAAAGGAAGGAGCTCAGATTGTCTCAACTATAGAGATCGTCCAACCTACACCACAAGTCGCTGTTATAATCAGCTATTTTGGAGTCTTTTTTGTCGTCGGTCTTTTTTGCACCAGGTTCTTCTTCGAGTGACCCCAATCGCAGATTTCGCGTGGCTTCGGCGAGAATGTATTGATGAGAAGAATCGATGAGCGAGACCATGCAGCGTTTCACATTGAGACGAAAGACAGCGAGCTGCGCAAAGGCTGAGAGCGCTTTGTCGGAAGAGGGCTGAGGCGTGTGTGCGTCATTGATCTGAGATGGCGCGCTGATGCTGTCGACACTTCTGGCGACCTTGAGAGAGGAACCTTGTGCTATCTGCCAGCTCTGGAAGTAACCCTGCACCTCGCGTTCGCGTTGTAGCTCTGCAGAGCTCGACATTGTATCGTGGTATGAGGAGTCATGCCATGTCTTGGTTGGTTTATTCGTCAAGATGATGCTAGAGGGTGGACAGGGACTAGAGGTAGGTGGTAGGCGCAAAATTTGGGTGGTCCCCCCTCTGTGAACCTCGTGCTCATTGCGTCATAGTTGCCTCCAACGTCACTGAAACGGTCCATGAGCTGGGGGATCTAGCCCTTCTAGAATAAGTCTCATCGCCCCAGAATCGAGAATTCGCCTTCTTGTTGGCCAGTCTCTTTCATCTGGACCCGAAAATGAGGTCACGCCAGGCACCGTCACCAGAATAACAAGGTTAGAGATCGATTAGCGGTGACCAAGAGATTTCCGAGTCTGATTCAGCCATCGTGTCTTTCCCACAAAGTCACAAGTCACAAGTTCCACGTGCTAACTGTGTCTGTCTCGATTGAGCTTTTCCTTGTTTGTTCAATTCATGCATTCCTTGCCGAGTCAAGCTTTGCCAAGAGACAGGCTGGCTGGTTGCGGGGAAGAAGCCATATTTATATGAGAATACGGTTGGAGACTCAATCTCCCTAGTCATCGTGGGAATAATTGCATCGGCAAGGTTTAGATCCGATCAGTATAAAATTGATAGTAGTCGGCAACTTTGTACTCCGAAAACTCCGGCCCCCAGTTGCCAATTCAGGAAATTACATCAAAAGTCCCTGGAGAATCCTCCTTGGAGATAATGATGAGCCATCTCCATTCGACGATAATGCAGCATGTAACCCAAAAATCCTACAGCTGGCCTAGGCCCAGTTTATCAGCACTCTATTCACCAAGCAGATAAATAGATCGCAGTATCGCACTATGTTTTCGCGCTCTGCAAACAATTGTTTGTCTATCAATCATTTCCTTTCAGAAGAATCATCATTACTCGGTATCCAAGATGGCGTCCACCACTACTCATACTGCACGATCAATCCTTGAGTCATTCTACGATGCTGAGCGCATTTACATGGCTTCGCCACCTGAGGAACGCGACTTTAACGGTATGGCAGCAAATCTCTCAAAAGAAGTGCGCCTCAAACAATCATCTGGACTACCCTATGCTGGCGAGTACACTGGACCTGATGGTTTCCAGCAATGGGCAAAAGCAATGGCCGACTACTTTGACAAAGTCGATGTCCAAAACCCTGAGATATTCGAAAAGGAGGGCTCAAACCGCATCATATCGCTCGGTTATTTGCATCTTAAGGTGCGCAAGACTGGGGAGGAATTGAAGTACCCTCTGTGCCAGGTCATTCAGGTTGATCTTGATGCTGGGGTTATCAAGAGTATCATGCCCTTTTATTGGGATGTGTACGCTCTTAACAAGGCTATTGGATATACACCAGAGCTGTAGATCTCAGGTAGCCGGCCTGAAGTTATTATGAAGGCCAGCTTGGCGGTGATTGAGTCAAAGGCTGGCTCAGTTAGCGCAGGGATAGAGAGTAGCAAAATAATCATCAAAGTCAATATTTGTCTCCTGATATCTCGTTATTTGTATAAAGATGCCAATATATGACACTGGAGCTATAGTGCAAAGCTGAAGCGACATGTAAAGATGTAAATCGCATTGCATTTAGTGACAGAAGAGCACCTACTGGTGGTCTGCAATGGCTTTATCACAATATTCCGCAAACTCAGCAGCAATCCCCGTTCCTCCCTGCTCTTTCGACTTGAGATTCTCTAACAAATCAGCCCTCGGATTCGGATGGAAACGCCCCCAAGGCAAAATAAACCTCCCTCCATCCTCAATCTGAAGATCAGGTGATATACCAGCCCACAAGTTAGTGTAAGCCCCGAACTTGGCGTGATAAAGAAGCGGCGAAACAATGTAGCCAACAATGGACGGCAGATGGCGAAGCAGGTTACTGTGAAGATTTCCTGGATTGTGACATACGCTGAGAACACCATGAGAGCCAATCTGATCTGCTAGAACGCTGGCAAGGTACCAGTTTCCTGTCTTTGAATTTGTGTAATTGACTTGCTGGTCTTTGGATGGATTGATGACTTCTTCCATCTTGACTCCACCCTTGGGGACGGAGAGGTCTGTGACGATGGAGGCTGTCCAGATTACTCGAACTGAAGCTATGGGCTGGCTCTTTGCTGTTTCTTTTAGGATTGGTACGAGAAGCTGCGTGAAATACCAAGGCCCAATAGCGTTCGTTGCCATGCTGAGTTCATATCCCTGAGCTGAGACTGAACCAGCTGGAGGGTTAGATACTCCTGCGTTGTTGAAAAGGACATCGAGCCTGGACTCTCTCAACTTGAAATCTTCTGCTGCTGCTTTTATGGAATCCAGGTCATTGAGGGCTATCTTGAGAAAGCTCAGGCTTCCGCTTGAATCGGAATATTGTTCCTTGAGTTGTTTGATAGCTGATTCTGCTTTCTCTTGCGATCTTCCAGCGATGTAAACGGATCCGCCAGCCTGATAGAGCATACGACTTAATTCGAACCCTACGCCAGAGTAACCACCTGTAACGATGAAGACGCGTCCATTCTGCGCGGTGAGGTTCTCCTCGGTAAATTGTGGACTCGGAGGAAAGAATAAAGAGTACGTATTGCCCATCGCGATTATTCGTCTTATATGATAATTGTTAGTGAGTAATGGTCTTGGCGATTTCGATGAAAGAGCGGGGATAGACTGAGTGAGCTGTGACGTGCGCGAATTTGGGGGCTTTGGTCGAGGTGACGAATGCTCTGCGCATGCGGCCCTATCAGCGTCAAGTTGTGCCTTGCCTCTCACTCTGATACTGGCCTAGCGTACATAGCATAACATATCGATCTTCCATATTTATTGTCATTATTTTATGTATCGTATATTTCTCTACCTTCACTTTCTTGCGGCCAACATCGCCACGATATGAGAAGTCAATCTCTCTGTCATCTTCAGCCCCGGATCATGATCAGGGTTGACCTCCGCAACAGTGAGACCTCCAACCTTTTCACTTCCAAGCAGCACTTTGAGCGCCCTCATCATATCCTCAAACTCTACACCAGTAAAGTTGGGAACATTCGCCAAAGGAAATGTCCCAGGATCAATCGAGTCAACATCTAAATGAACCATAATGATATCCACTTTATCTTGCAGGAACTCAAGTGTTTCTCTTGCGCGCTGCTCAGGATCTTTCGCCGCAGACGCTGAACTAACGACCTTGAAGTTGTTGTCGAAAAGGTACTTGAAGTGCTCTGGTTTGTTTCCAGGAAGAGACATGTTCGTGCCGAAGAAGACAGTATTCGAAGCATCACAGACAGGTTCGCCTGATGGGCGAGAGAACTGCTCCATGCGTGGAAGTGCACCTGGTAACCGAACAAGATGAGCCATGTTCATCCCAGCAAAAGTGCCAATAGAGCTCGGGTCTGTAGGTGAGGTAAGATCGGTATCGGCGTCGATATAAATCAGACCAACACGTTGAGGGGGGGACTGCGAGTCGGCATGTTTCCAAAAGGCAGAGAGGATAGCTGGCAGCATACAGCACTCGCCGCCGAGGACGAGCTGGAAATCAGGTTGGCCATTCGAAACCCTGAAGTTATTGAGGATGGTCCGCTCAACGTCTTCGCAGACCGCGATATTGATATCTTCATTGCGTGCAGCGCCTGCGCTAAACGTCGTAGCAGAGAATGTTGCTGGAGCCTTTAAAGCATGATGCTCAGAGACAGATGGTACACCGGCATCTTTTAACTTGCTAACGATACCAACGTCTCTGAATGCTTGAGGTGCTTTGGATTTGCCTGGAACAATAGATCCACAGTCCGCAGGGACATAAGTGATTGAGACTGATCGCGATGCTGCCATAGTGTATCAATTGTCGCCATTAGAATGTTGTGTCAGTGTTGTCTTGAGAAATGTCTAAGATTTTATATCCGCTTGATTAATGTCAATGGAAAGGCGTAAGACAGGCCGGGTTAGTTTTATCATGGAAAGACTTGCCGTTTGAGCTTCATTTTACCCCATTTCGATGTGACGTAGGTTTTGTCAGCTACAGGGCGTAAACCAAGAAACTTTTGAACCCCGATGACAGATCCCAATCAGCACTAACTGGTGTGAAAAGTCTAAAGGGGAAACGCATATCCTTTTGAGAACTTTTAGAATAGAAAAAGGCAGTCAATCATCTACTTCATATGTATATCGGGTTTACAGACAAATTGATTAGCAACACGAGGTGAGATAGATGTTACAATTAAATATCGTGAAATTTTGTTGACAAGAGTAGTTATATACAAAAAAGATCATTGGCCATAAAAATTAACCCAAGATATCTCCCCGTAATATCACGATGATGGTAGATCGTGACCGGGAGCTTGGTTGGACTGGAATGAGGAATAGGAGATAAGCTCTATCATACTCTGGGAATAGTTCCTGCTGATCTTCTGGTAAAGATGCCGCTCCCACTTTTCCTTACGGAAAAGGTGGACACTACTGAGTTGCATTAGGTCTGAGACATGACGACAGTTGCATTGACGGTTTCTACCAAGGAACTGGGTGCCGGAGCTGAGATTGCCGAGACAAGATTCTTGTGTGAGTCATGGTGAGGGTCGAGCTCCACTGATTGCGGCTCAAGTGCAGCAGTTCAGCCAGCCACTTTGTTACAATTACTTAGGTAGGTAGGGAAACTCCATAGCGATCAGGCCAATGAACGGAGCTATATACATATTCCTTCCCCTCGTTTCTGGAATGCTGGTGCGTAAGCTCTTATATATGATGTGCATCTCCTAATCATAGATGAAGTACAACTTGACGCAACTGTAGCTTATGAACAGACCCTGGGGTGATAGGTAGAGCGATTCGATGTTGTCCTAAACAGAAGGTCCTTCTAAGCCAAGTCACTCTGTTTTGTCGGTGAATGCATTCAAGAGACGAGGCTAGAAGTCTCACAGACTTGTATAAAACAGAATGACCCACGATATGTCCTTGGCATGTGGAGTTTGTTGGAAATCCAGCTCCTTCTGGACCACTATAAATTTGCGCAAAGTCAGACTGTTCAAATACCAATTCACTGAATATTGGTCATAGCAGTATGGAGTCTCTAGATGGCCAAGACCACCTTCTAGGATGCGGCTTCAGGTTGTTATTCGATGAAGAGCATAGAGTCTGATGCTTATCATGATGAGATGAGATATAATCACAGGATGCAAACAGAGGAAGAGAATAAAGAACTCTATATCCATGATCCTCACGTAGGAAAAGAAAAGAGCCGAAAAATTCGTAATGCAAGTTGATAAACCTCAGCTCTTACATCGAGTACTGGGAAAGTCTGTGAACAGTCAGCATATTTCCACAAAATCAACATCTTAACCAAAGTCTCGGACTCACTCAATCAAATTCCCATCAGGATCACGAACATAAATACTCCTAATCCCTCCCAAAGCCCCCGTTCTCCCAACAACCTTCCCCCCTTCCAGAACCTTTATACCCTCCTTCTCAAACCCCTCAATCAAGCCCTGCAGATCCGTCCCATCCTCAACAATAAAGCACAAATCAGCAGTACCAGGCAAAGCAGTTCTCGCCTTCGGTTCAAACTCTTTACCGCGCTGATGAAGATTAATTTTGTGAGTGCCGAACTTCAAGGCGCTGCGAGGTGGAGCCGAGGGGTCGGTTGCTGATGTAAAGGTCTCGGACTTCATGCCGAGATATTTGGTGTACCATTCTATAGTGGTGGGGATGTCATTGCATGTTAGGACGAGGTGGTCGATGTCTTTTACTACGGCGAAGGAGGACATTGTGAAGGTTGATGTTGGTGTTTGGGGGCTGGAAGTGCTTGATCATTACGCAATGCCCTATATAGATGTGGGGTACGGCGTTGTGTTGGAGAGACCGAGATGCCTCGGGAATGGCTGAGAACTGGCCGATGGAACTCACTATTGATGGAAGAAGACGATTTTCTGTCACTTTTCGTCAAATCCTACTAAAACTGGTTCAAATCATATATGACAAGCCCCAAGCTTCCAACTTTGGCCAGTACAGCATCCCACTTCGTCTTTGGTTTAGCATCTTGGTCCTTGTCCTCGTCCATATCCTCCCCCTCCTCCTCCCCCTCTTTATCCTCCTCCGCCGCATCCCAAGAGCACCAATCCACAGATCCAGACTGCCTATCAAAAAAGCACCACCTGCCCCGCCTCGCTTCACACTCGACCCCACGATCCTTCAGAAACTGCATAAACTTGCCCGCGGGAAAATCCAAAAATGACGAACCTTCTTCTTCTAAACCAACGACCATACCATACAGATATACCCGCTTCAAGGGTAGCTGATTCGTTTCAGAAGAGATAACTGTTTCCACCATGTCAAGAAGTATTTCACTTGCATGAGACCATGCCCTTTCCTCCATCCACATGTCTTCGCTGTAACCATCACCTTCAATTAAATCAGCCGATGGTCTCTGCTCCAGCACCAAAGTCTCAAGTGTTTTCATTGAAGCCTCTAGAATTCTAAGCCAATCGTCATAGCAAGCTGACTCTGCGCGCTTCGACCAGCTATATGTTGCGAAATCATTTGTGTGACATGATTCTGCTGGCTGACCAAGAAACAAATGCTTTAGTTTCGGCAACTTCAACTTGTAGTCACCATAGTCTGTGAAAATGTTCCCCAGGGGTCGAGGGATGATCATGTCGTCAGCCAGACTTCCGTAGTCTGATTCAGAAGCATCTCCATCGTCTGTATTTATCTTCTCGCATGGAAGAGGAGTAAAATGAGGATCATTAGATAGATACGTTGAGATGGGGCGGCCCAACATATCGAGTTCTAGGCGCTCCAAAGTATCTCCTGCTTTGAGAAGCCATGCTGGCACTTCTCGTGGCATGTAGCCCGAGAGCTTGAGAAATCGAAGTTTTGGAGGAGACCCAAGAATTTCAGAAACCTGCTCCTCGACCTCTTGAGAGTCGTAGTAGTCTCCGTATAATTCCAAGGTTTCCAGGCTTGAGAAATATGGCAAAAGATGCCAGACTTGAATGGCCTCAGCATCGACGGAATCATCCTCCTCATTCACAGGTCTCCATGAAGGATCAATCACGGTACACAGATGCCTCACACGGGGAGTGATTTGCTGCAACCGATCCGGGTTCTCCCTGTACATTATTTGCAGTATCTCGAAGAACTGAGAGGCTTTCATACGCGCGCCTTGCCCGTTTCCCCATTTCTGCTTGAGATGATAAGGCCGACGCGCTGGATCTCTCGCTGGGGCAGGGACTTTGAGCTCGTGTCTGGACTCATGGTAACCTTCTTCATGGAGTTCAATATCATTCCAGAGAAGTGGTGTTGCAATTTGGTTGAGGCGTTTCGAGGTTCGAGCGATTGTGCTTAGGTCGTGGGCTGCGATTTGAGAAAAGATCTGGAGTTGAGTCTCACTGGGCAGAGTATCTAGTGTTGGGTTTGAAGGCATGGCGATTGACAAGAGTTGATACAGCAAGCAGGCCACGTTTACTTCGACAGCTCTTTGCGCCTTAAATGTTGCATTCTTTTTGCCAGCTTCGCCTAGCGCTTATGGAGCTGCCTAAGTAGTGAAGTGGATAAGTATCCCCGTCTGGCTCCCGCTTAGGATCGTGAGTGGTTGAAGCGTACAGGCAGCATGGCTTGGCGTTTTGGTGAGTATTGGGCATATTTACTATTAATTATGAACTAGAAAGTCGGGCTGAAGGTCTCTGAGTACTAACCTAGGCAGTTGACTGATTGTATGTTTACCACAAAGCTTATCGACCCTGTTGTAAGCTGCCAAGATAGGGATTGAGGCAAATGCTTTGCTTGATTAGCCACACCGCTTACCATGCCCAAATAATGATGCGGCGCTTTCTACTGAAACAATAACATATATATATCTGATACAATGAAGCTTGTTTCATCATTCCTTTATTGCCTAAATCCGAGACGAAGCCCTACATTCCACTGCATCCCGGTACGGCCACGCAAAAGTCAACATAACACCGCACCATATTCCAAATTTGGTAGTGCTCCTCCGAGCCAAACAGCAACACAAACATCATCAGACAATAAAGAAACAACTTTTGAGGTGTAGCTCCCAAGAAAAGCAGGATTTTAATTCAGTAGTGGAGTGTATTGCTTGCCTCGATCACCAATTGTTGACTGCATGAATCACCTGCGAAATAAAAAGTCGATGATTCGGCAGGAAACATACTGCAGGCATATGCAAGGTGATAAGATTCTTGTCAGACTTCAAGATTAACCCCTCAATATGATGTATGTTAGCTGAAAAGATATGTGAAATGCGTATCCTACGTTTCCTTCTGCCTTTGGACTATGCTTTTGTAATTGTCCGCCCGAGTATTGCAATCATGTTTGAGGCATCGGTTTTCTTTGCCGGGTTTGCCCTTGAATGTCTGATTTATACCGGCCTCCAAATACTTGGCAATGTATCTAAGCGACCTCCTCTTCCCCCAGGACCGAATCGTCTTCCGTTGATAGGAAATCTGAACGATCTTCCCCCGCCAGGCGTGTTTGAGGTGCACCACTAGTTGAAGTTCAAGGACCTCTATGGTGGGACCCGCAGTGAAAATAGAGTACACAACGAGCCATCTACTGACAACGACCAGGACCTATCAGCTCTATCACGGTAATGGGGTAGACAATCATCATCATAAACAATTGGAAACTTGCATCGCAGCTACTGGATAAACGATCCGCACAACATTCCTCCAGACCCAAGATTATGATGGCAGGTGAAATGTGAGCCACCCTTGCTCTATGATCATGAATAGCTGCTGACGGAGATAGGGTTGGCTGGGAGAACTCACTTGGCTTCTCACTATACAACGATCGTTTCAGGACGCACCGAATAAACATGGCTCGTATAATCGGATCGAAAAGGGCCGCGGCAAAGTATGACAGACTACAAGAAGCTGAAGTTGCTCACTTTCTCTTGCATGTCTTGGACGACCCAGAGAGGTCCATGGACCATATCAGGACGTCGGTTTGCTCAACTCTCAGAAGTCAGGGGACTACGCTAACATTGCTAAGGGAAGCAGGCCCAGTCATTCTGAAAATCGCTTACGGATATACAGCCGAGCCGTTCAAGGAGGATATCCTCATCGACATGGCAGGACAAGCCATGGATAATGTAACAGCAGCCAGTGTTCCCGGCGCGTTCCTAGTTGATACACTGCCCCTATGTAAGCCGCCTCAAACACAACCCCTGCTTGTGCAAACCACTGACACTCCCAGTGCCCTACGTACCAGACTGGGTTCCTGGCGCGAACTTCAAGAGACTTGCCAAGAAATGGTCTTCAGAGCTGGACGATCTCACTGAAATGCCTTATGCTTTTGCCAAGCATCAGCACGCCTTGGGTAAACAAGATAACTCGTTTGCCTCACGGCTTCTTGAAATTGAAGATTCGACTGAGGAAGCGAGGTTTACGACTAAGTGGTCTGCCTTGTCTCTGTACGCTGCTGGGGCTGATACGGTACGTTACTTGGTGGATATTACGGGGAACATTGGCTGACATGGCAGACTGTCTCTTCCATTTCACTTTTCTTTCTGGCATTGATATTGTACCCTGATGTCCAGAAGAAGGCCCAGGAGGAGATTGACGGCGTAATCGGCAACGAGAGACTACCTAATTGTTCAGATTGGACAATTCTTCCTTATGCCAATGCGGTAGTTAAGGAGATTCTTCGATGGAATCCAGTAGTCCCTATGGGGCTGCCTCATACAAGCACTGAAGATGATGTGTTTGAAGGATACTTTATTCCCAAGGATGCCCTGATTATGCCCAATATCTGGTAGATACTTCTTGTCTGTATCTAGTCTCAGACTAATAGTGTATAGGTACTTTGCGCACGACCCTGAGGTCCACCAAGATCCGATGCGCTTTGAGCCAGAACGGTTCTTGTCTACCGACGGCAATCAACCTGAACAAGATCCGCATACGTACACATTCGGCTTTGGGCGCCGCGTATACCCCGGGCGTGTCTTAGCCGACAATGCATTATTCCTCAACATCGCCCAGTCACTCGCGGTATTGCATATCAGAAAAGACGAGAATGGTGCCCAACCCAAACTCCTATTTACTCCCGGGATGATTAGCCACCCCGAGCCGTTCAAAGCCGCTATTACGCCAAGATTGCCACAGCACGAGCAATTGATCCGGTCATTGGAGCAGGAGTTTTCCTGGGAACAGAGCGACAATCATATCATAGAGAAGATGCAGCGCCAAGCATCGTGAACCCCGAGACAGCTGTCATTGCAAGGATCCAAGTCGATGCAGAATCTCGGTGTTACTCAACTTGGCATAACCACCTTGTGCTTAAAGTTTGCCACTAATTAGGCTTGTCCCTCAGCTCTGAGGCGAGGCCACTTAGTGCCCAAGGCTCAGTCCCGGAAGCATCGCCCGGTGAGATTCGCGCCCCGGGAAGATCATGGAAACGAACGATACTGAATGGGGAAAGTGATATTGTCCCTTGCAGATGTGCTACACATGAGCTGTCAGGCAGGTGATTTGATTGAAGCGTATTTCGTGTATTGAGGGGGTCTAATTTGAGGCGAAGGGGCAATAGCTCGCGGTTGGAGATTGCTTAGGCTTGTCTTGTTTTGCGGGCTGCTTTGACTTGTTACAGGGGGCGGGGGCTGAACCGGCGACTGGCTTGACTGATCCCCGACCGATTGGCGTCCATTATTTATCGTAACGTTAAACCGCGAATACGTAGCCACGCTCTAGCCTTGGAGCGGGTTTAGGCATCAAAGGGAAAGGGAAAGGGAAAGGGAAAGGGAAAAAAGGTGGCAGTCAAATCTGACAAGTCCATCCTAACTAACCCAAAGCTTAATTCTTGGTTCGGTATGTACCTGTCAGCAAAAGCTGACAATTTAATTGCCTCAATTCCCACTGAAGAAACATGCAGCCTTGGCCTCGGTAGTTCCGTTCCGTGAGACGGAACTCGGTAGTCATCCTTGCAAGTGCTGAGAGGCGTTCTGCGATGCCCTCCCAATTGAGACAACACTTACCATTGCGCAATCTGCAACGACGAGAGCATAAACTTGACGTCGCATTGATTGACAATGCATCTCGATCATTCATCAACTGGCGGGCATGGAATTTTCCGAGAGCTTCAAGCTACGGGCGCTGCGCTGTGGCCTACGCTTAATTCATGCATATCGCGAGTCATTCGCTTTGACTTTTTGCTTCAATAACATTTACATACTTTTTTGTTGCTTTGACTCGAGATGAACTGACTGTGACATTTAATCTGACTGTTTAAGCTCTGCGCCTGACGTTTGAGACGTGAAATACTGGTAAAGTCGACGTTTGCAGGCTGAGGCTGTCACTCGATGCTATTTCGTGGTTTTGCATTAGATGTACATAAACTCTAAATACTGGTCCCCTTGTCATTCATCCTTGCAGCATTTCTCCTGGTGACATTGCTCTCTCCTGATGACCTCTCTCCAGCTTCCGGACTCGAACTGGCAGAATGTCACGACTTGACAGCTCACATACTTCGCGACGCCTTGGACAAAAGGTTATAATTATATAAAGATTATATCATGGGGGTCAGGGAGTTTTTTACCCAACGCGGTTGGCGCGTCGATAAACCCTCCCAGTCCTCCCTGGGACCCTGGTTAGACTTTTACCGGCCCAACGGAGTGGATGGGTGTGTCCGTGTTCTGTCTAGTCCTTGTTTCATTGGCAAATCAGCCCCATGTCAATCGGATTGGGACAGTTGAGGCTTGGGACTGGCCGAGTTTTGTCTTGTCTTTCCGCTCTTCGTTAACGTTTGACCCCAACACCCAACCATTGCTCGTTGCGTTGCTAACCTTGTTCCCCAAGCCACGAGCACATGTTTGATGGCTGAGACATGAAAGACTGACTGGACTGGCCTGGCCTAACGTCTGCGGGCCTTGAATCATGTCCGGGCTTATGCTTGAGCTTTTAGCGGTTACATCCTTGAAGCATCAATTTTGGGTCCGTTCGCATGGGATGGACTGGCCTGGCGTCCCCCCTATGCCCCCATGCAGGGGGAGCTGATGACGATTAACTGAACAGGTTATTCGTATTAATGAAGCAAGGCCACTCATACACAAAAAGATGACGCGCCAGATCGACACGGGGAATCCATCCCATCCATATTAACGTTGCACCCAAGCCTGCCAAGCTCTGCTCTTCTGTCTCTGCCTTTCTTCTTCTTCTTCTTCTCCTCCTCCTTCGCCAAGAGCTGCCAACTGTTCACGATGCACCCGCACCAACGTCAATCTAAATCTACCTCTCCTTAATGACCGTCGTACGTCCGTCGGAACCGCCGAAATCATGGCCGCTCAGTCTGGGGAGACAGGCCAGACGGGGCCCATTGCCGTGTCGTTGCCGGTCAACATGGCCATCGCGGGCCTCTTCGCCATAGCGTGCTACAACTGTCTCGAGATCCTCATCTCGCTACTGAGTCGCTTCAAACGGCACGATGGTCTCTATTTCTGGAGCATGATGGTAGCGACCCTGGGGATATTGCTGCACAGCATCGTTGTCATGTTGAGGTACTACAGCTTGGGGCCCAATTTCTTGCTCTGCGTTTTGACGTGCGTGGGCTGGTATGGGATGGTCACCGGTCAATCTGTCGTGCTGTATTCTCGACTACATCTCATCGTTGACGATAAGTCGAAGACACGATGGGTTTTATACATGATCATCATCAACTTCTTCATACTACATGTCCCGACGACGGTCCTCTTCCTTGGAAGCAACACCAAACACTCAGCCCGCTACATCGGCGCCTTCAACGTCTACGAGCGCATCCAACTCGCCGGCTTTTGCATCCAAGAAACAATCATATCAGGTCTCTACATCTGGGAAACGTCGCGAGGCCTCAAACCGATCTTTGCCGTGCGCAAGAAGATGGAGCGCAAGATCATGCGATACCTCATCGTCGTCAACATCCTCGTCATCCTCCTCGACATCAGTCTCATCGTCACGCAGTACATGAGCCACTTCAACATCCAAACAACCTACAAACCCGTCGTGTACAGCATCAAACTAAAAATGGAGTTCGTAGTGCTCAACAAATTGTTGCTCCTCGTCCAGCACAGTGATTGCAATTGCATGCACATCGTCGGCGAACCCGAAACCCCACCGCCAGATCCTTCAAACGTCGAATGTCAATCAATCGGACGAAATTCCTCCACGCGGACAGGGAGCGACGTTCCCTTTCAATCAAATGTCGCCCCGATTCAGATGAACCACGTACAAAAGTACAGTACCAACGCATCGTCACAGTCGGGAGGTCGTCACCAAAAGGCCAGCCCATTAAACTTTCTCGACTACTGTAAGTAACTCTCCCTTGTCTCGCCTTTCAATTCTAACGCATCGCAGGACGATTACTCACCCCACACACAATGTACAACTACGACGCCTCTGTAAGCTCTTCAAACAGCCACTGAAGCACGACCCTCACCGCTGTTACGAGTTTCCCAACTCAACTGCAAATGCCGAAGCCATCACTCGACACTGAGGCTGCCGTAAGCTAACAGCGCCACAAAGCCACCACGGCAATAAATAACTTTAGCCGTGTCGTTTCACCCATCTCGCCATTCGTCATAGGGCGCCTGAGTTGGAGTTGGCATTGCGTCTTCTGACCCATCTCAGTGATGACCTGGCTACATACAACATGGTCTTGGGACCAACCACTTACAATCTACGAGGATGACGCCGCCCAGAAAGAGGCGCAGAGCGACCTCGAATTGAACAGAATTGCCTCATTTGCAATTCGGCATATCATATCATTGGGAGGAGTTCAGGATTAAGGACAGTTCATTTACCAGGGGGGAAAACGGAACCCGACTAGCAACATTGATACCCATTGATTCTCATATATATCATTTACGATCGTAATACAAAAAGCCTCAAGACCAAATTATTCAAAATCCTCGATTCTCGTTTTTATCCTGGCTGTGTCCTTCCAGCGAAGGACAAGCTTATGATCGTGCTCACGCGCTACGCGACGCCAAATTCGAAGCATGTCTTCCTCCGGCGGCTGCAGCTTCTTTCCGACGATTCTCATACACGGCTCGACTTTGGCGCTGTTGTAAGAGACCCTGTAGCTCCCGATCACTCCGACATTGATGACCATTCGTTGTAGCCTGGGCATATGAGAAGCTGCCTGCCCGGCTGCACAGAGGAGTTCGTGTGCATAGTCTGGATCAATCGGACCTCTGAATTCATTGACGTTGAAATTTGAGTAATAACCTCGCGGCCGCCCACTCGGTGGGCCCCATCGTTTGGTTTTGAAGATGTCAGTGTTCGGGCCGTCCTTATAGGGCACCGCAAGCCACTTTCCAGTGGGGGCGATGGCAAGAAACCCGATCTTGTAGGTTTCGAGTTTGGACCAGCCTGGACAGCTAGACAGAGCTTCTTCTGATGGGCCCATTACACTCAGTTCGAAACTGCCCTCGGCCGAGAATCGCGTAATATTCTCTCGCTGCGAGAAGTTGAAGAGAGCTTGGCTGAGGTGATCGCAGTTTTCGTCTGGATCTAGTATACTGGCGGGTATGTGTGCATGATCCCGTGGTATACCTCGTGAATAATGAAAATTGAAGTCGTAGATGCCTCGCGGCAAGATAGACAGCGAACTTGCGAGCTCTACAGAACTGTCAGCGACTCAGGTTTGCAGTCCACGGAGATCTTACTCTTTCTCATATCAATCCTGAGACCTGGATCTTTCAACTCTCTATCGCTGAGGTGAAGTTTGAGCTTCTTCAGATGTGGCATCTTGCTTGCAAAGATGCATGCCGTGTGAGGTTCGAAGCATAAACTCCATGAGACGAGTTCAAAACTGCACGAAGCTATGGACGGCAATTCTGGTAGTTCCTCGCCGTTGTGGTTCATATCAAAATAGATAGTTGTAAGCCAGGGACCCTCTAGGGTATTTGCTTCCATCTCTTCAGGGCTGGAAATCCGACTCAGTCCAAATTCCCGGGGGATTGGGAATCCGAACCGTATATCGATGTACGGTTCCTGATTCTCGTGGACAGGAGCCAATTTAAGGGCGTTGAAGAGGATTCTCATGATCTTGGCGAACACTCTATCGTAGCCTCTGTCTCTCGGGTGGGGAAAGTCAATCACGCTAGTGACATAGTCCCCATCGCCATCACCTTCATGTTCTTCGAACTCATCCTCAGATGAGACATAGCCTGCATCATCTCTAGCTCTCAAAAAGTCCCCTCTTACATCAAGTCCAGGAGGGAAAATGATGGGAGTATCCCATGGTCGCGGAAGGGGAAAGGCGATGAGAACAGCGATAAAGCGAACATACCCCAGGCGCCGTTCAGTGAGATACCCGTGCTGTGCCGCTTCAATCAGCCTCTTGGGCGAGATGACAAGGGTATGGAAAGTGAATGGCTCAAAGGCGAGCTGCCAATTGTGTGAGACGGCGGCGTATGGGGCAAGGGAATTGTGTCGAGATAACGTCCGGGGGGTCTTCAACGTGTCATTAGAGTCCCAGACGTCGAAGACGGTGTTGATGTCAATTTGCGGTCCACACGCAGCAGCCTCCGCTGCGATCATGGAGAGGAGCTCAGTCGAGAGGCGATCCATTTTGAGTTTGGGAAGCGCTGGCGGTTAGTTAGAGTTAGTCTAGACTAACGGAGATTGTTTGATGATATCGATACGTAAGCGGGCGCGAATGAGAATGGGGTTCTCACGTGATCGACGTCACGAGTCTCAAGGTCAAGGGAAGACATGCAAGTCAGCAAGACAAACCTCATGTCACAGAGAGAGTTCACAAGGCAATTAATAGTGCTTTACTATTCACTGACATTTAGGCCTTGGAAAAAAAGATTGATCAGAGTGAAAAACTGTTTGTGAACATTTGTTGCCATGTCTGACTGTGAACAAATGATCCAAGAAGCGCCATCAAGACATCATCAGTGACTTGGGCACAATATTTCTGCATATGAAAGAACGATAAGCTCACCGCTATCTCAACCATGAAAGGAGATTTCAAGTCCATTGCGGCAAGCGGATACCTTGTAACAGCTCATTGGTTATTCCTGAGGGGCAAGAAAACATCAGACTTTAATGTAGAACATTGAAAAACTCAGCAAAAGGCACCCAAAGTTAGTAAAGATATCCTCAATTTATGGTACTTGACTTAAGTATTTATGTCATTGAGGTTGAAGGTCCTAAGTCTTCTACGCACCATTTCTTTTTTACTTTCTATGGAGCTTTGCCAGGAAGCTTCTGATAAACAAGTGATGATACGGCGGCCGTATCCATTCATAAGACATGACATGGCAATTATTACTGTCTGTGCTGGAAGAAAGATATTCTGTATCAATATGCGCGAAGTTTGGTATCTATCATTATGCTTTATATCATACAATGCAAAGTCGCTATAACAGCCTGAATCGGCTTCCTTCATTCTTCAACAGAAAGAGATACTCTAATCTAGCTTCCACCAACGTTCTCTACTCATAGTATATTCTTGTCTCATTCTTGACCTGAATACCCTGTACGCTTGTATTATGCGCATGGCTGTTAGGCCTTTCATCGGCGCAACTGGTGATGACAGTGTTGTGACCGGCGACGCGTTCTTGGTAGCCATGAAAGTTCATATCGTCAGACGATCCGTCTTCAAGCTCTGCAAGCTGTCGCTGAGAACTATTGTCGTCGATTTCTTTCGTTCGAGTAACGTTGGTGAGCTTGATACCCCGGCTGCTAGTCAAGCCGCTGATAGGATTGGGAGCACTTGAATTGGACTTGGACGAAAGTATCGAGCTCGAGATGAACTTGCGGAAGATAGGTCGGATGATGGGGAGACAAGCTGTCAAGGTTAGCATCAAGGACAGCAGTGATCATGCTACGCTACTCACAAGAGATGATTGCGAGATAGGCTTCTGTGCCTGCCCAGATAATGACTCCCCTAATATCCCTGGCCATCTCAGTCGTGTTGGGATTGAGGTTGATTGCTTCGATAAGCACGATGATCGAGGCTATACAAACGCTGTAAAGGAGGCCAAGTTAGCTTCCACTAATGCAAGATAACGAGGGACGGTGAAGTAAAGACGGAAAAGACTCACAAGATACCAAACATGAACAGAGCGACGACAGCGATCTTCTGACCCGGGCGGAGCTTGAGGTTCTTGACCTGAAATACAGGCAACGACAACACGGCAATCTCGAGCATAAGATGTACCAGTGTCGTACCAAACATGAACTTGGCAGGGTCGATGTTGCATACGGCGTTCTTAATATGATGGTCCCAGTAGGCACTGACAGGTATGCAGTGGAAGATGGTCATGAAAGTTCGGATTGTGAGCCAGATCACAGTGCACCCCTGAAGGATACGGATCCCCATTCGGATATTTGAGACACTGAATAGGCGCCAGTAGAAGCCAAGGATAGCGAGCTTGGAGAAGCCAAGGGACATTGCGTATGTGAACTCGGCAATGAATAGGCCTTTTCGAGCGTACTCCTCGACTGTCTCTGCTGGTAGAGGAACTTCCGACTTCGCATGGCCAAGACCCATGTCCACAGCCCCTGGAGAGTTATTAGCATGCTTTGATTTGACTACCTTGATGAAGTCTGATGAGGCATGAAGGTGTCCCTGTACATACAGTAAATCGTGAAGCTAAAGTAGAGAGAAGCAGAAATCTGGGGAGGAATAGATCAGTAGGTGGATACCATCAGGGACATGTACCACTCACCCAAGACATCATCGCGAAAAAGTCATCCCACCACAATGCGACGTGTGTAAGCCTTCGAGATATCAGACGACAGACCAAGAGAGTTGTGGCGACGGAATAGGTGATGATCTGAGAGCTCATCACCCCAGCATCGGGAGTGTAGTGTGTTGCGGTAGCCATTGTCGGTGAGTGAATGCAAACAAAGAACGGCAGAAGAAGCAGATTCCGCAGATGGATACCAGGACACACTATGTATCAGTACCGATGGGTCTGCCCAATTACCCGGTCGCTGGGAAATGGAGAAGAGATAAACGAAAAACGAAAAACGAAAAACGAAAAAGAAAAGGCTCCGCAGGGCTGATATCTATATGAATGAGACGGGAAGAGAATCAAGGAACGAGATGTAATGAGGAAGAAGCTAAGAAATAGGATCTACAGCACTACAAAGACGAAGAAACAGGGGAAACGGCACTGCTACTCATTTTTCTCGAACTGTCAGTGCACTAACTCAAGACCAACAGCAGGAAGACGGGGCCAAAAACAGACGACGTCGTATTTAGACTGTAGATCTCACAGACCGTCTCCGGGGAACCCTGTCGATCGACATTGTGCCCAGGGAGCATGATATCGCTCCGGCACCTCTCATTCGCCATATGCCAGGTCCTGACGTCGTAACAAGTCCTGTGTCATGTCCTGACTCTTCAGCGTTGGGGCTTCATCCTTGAATAGAAGGGGAAAAGCGGACAAGGGGGATCCTCTGGATAAGGTTTGCTGTGGATTTTGATGAGCCGTTAGGGGAGGATCTTGGCATGTTGATCTGCTGGGAATCAACTTCAGCTGGGAATACCCGATAGAATGCTGACCTCCCGTACGCCACTGACGAGATCCCAGGTCGTGGCTTGGACGTTTTGGAGGAAGCATGCAGCCTTGGACATGACTTGACTGAAACGAGAAGAGTAATCAGTTCGTACACCAGGGAAAATGCCGAAAGTTTAAATTGCTGTACGTAACCAAATCCAAGCTGTCGAGTAATGCTAGCGCCGTTTTGGCATATTGAACCCCTAACGGCATATGAAAGAGGGTCCGAGTCATAGTCGACGCGGGGGTTGCCTTGGCTATGCTTGGCAATTATTCATGCCCCAAGCTACAGCTCGATTAGGCTTCCTTGTGAAACAGCCTTTACCGGTTCGTTCGGATGAGCTATTGAGATAACGGTAATCACTTCGTTGGTGTTTGCCTATCTCGAGGTCTTAGCTCGCTGTGCAGAAGATCTCTCTATGAGATGGGGATAGTCTGGGCCAGGCAAGGAAATCCTCCGAATCCTCTGCCAAATGACAAGAGGCTTGCATGAGTTTTGGATCAACTAAAGTAGATTTGATATGATAGTAGGCCTCTAGGCTATCAATTTTGGCGCCTTGATCTACCGGACTACTGCCAACGTTTGTTGCTCCCGAAGGCCCTTGAAACCACGCCCAGAGTACAAGAGATTCAAGAAGCATAAAGTAAAGACATTAGTAAAGTTCTCTACCACATGGAAACACGTTCTTTGGTTCCATATGCAGCCCTTGAACCTTGAGCATACCTGATACGTTGATAAACGCGTATAGCGTTCAGTCAAGACCCTGGAGAAGGCCTCACTTTTACTCCGTAGTCCAGCTGGTCATTTCAATCCTTTCGTGAAGCATTGCGCTTTTGCTACTCCGTATCCGTACAGTTAGGCGGTAATTAATTCGCTGCCTTATTTTCCAGCCCACAACCCATGCCGTAGGGATGTCGCTGCCGGGGAGCCTAGGAAAGCTAGACGCCACAATTACTAAGTGAAGACGGGGACTGAATAGTGCGAGTGATGCAGAACAGGTTGCCGGCCGCCGTAATACAGAGCCAGGATTTAACCTTTCTTCATTGGTAAATATGGCAAATGATCGACATACTAATACAGTACTTGTGCTAGCTGAGGGTTCTAATGCAGTTCGTCACAGAACCAACACTCGCCGAGAACAAATTGGACCCTGATATGCCTATGGGAGATACGAGAATGTCATGTTGTAACTGTTGGGCTGAAAGATGACTCGGACCTTGGATTGTCACGAGGATAGATGATCGACAGGGCTCAGACATGGTTGCATTCGTTGAGCATTCAGATGCGTTGGCTGTGTTGATTCCGTGCAACAAGACACGCTACAATGTCTACCCGTCAAGCATCGACCAAAGGTACCCGTCTCTGGGCCGAAAGGGGTTCCTGTAACCCTGTGTTTCATCTCAGCCTCAAAGTCCCGAAGTGCAACCCTCGCAATACTCACATTCTCGAAGCCTCTGGAAGATGATGCCCCTAGCAGGCCTCCAAAAGATCTCCATAGGCTCATTAGGTCGCGGTATTTTGAGACTAACTTCAATAACATTCATGTCTGTGCTGTTATTGCTGTTGGGATAGTTCTTGTTCTCGAACCCAATGAATTCGCGGTCGTTTACCCTTGTAAAACTCAATATCTCAAGCGAAGTCTCATTTTCGAACAGCGCCTGGGAGATCATTTTGCCAAGAAAGTGCCATAAGAGGAAAGAATAGCCATAGTCTTACTGCAAGCCAATCCGAGCAAATACTTGTCCTTGTCGAGCGTCTGATATTCGATTCAGCCGATCAGTTGCACGATTCTTCTCTGTGTACTCCGTACAAAAGGACTCACTGCAATACCACATGTGCCACGCAATCCATTTCGAAACTGTCGATGTAACGTTCCTCGCCTAAAAGGAGAACCTTGGGAAGTTTCCATGACACAACGGCGTCGTGATATGGGACCTAGCCGTTGACGAGTTTGAGGTGAGGGGTACTTGAGGATTGGGGATCTGACTCGGCGACGGTTGAATTCGAGGCCATTCTCTCAGCTTCATTAGAAACACGAATACCAAGGGTTGTAGTACAAAGAATTCGTATTCTGCCCCAAGCCTCTTTGTATTTTCAACTATGTTACCGTGCGGGGGGAATTCGGTGGCTTTGTAGTCTTGTCAAACTACTCCATGGAATACAGGGCGGCGGTTAAACACGGCGCGCTTATTGGCTGGCTCGACATCGCTACAACATACTGAGGGTTGAACTTCACAGTTTATAAACAAGTATTAGAACGTTCAATAAGAATATGGTCATCTCCGAGAGCGCAGCATCATACTCCTTTGGTTTGTCCTTCTTGAAACACGCCAATATGGGAGACGTCAACTCGTCGACTTTCATCCAGCCATGGCATGTTTCTATTCTTTACTACAATGGAACTGATCTGAACTCAAAGTATGCTCCACCTTGGGTTAGCTCTCCTAATATCAGGGGCACGTTCGACATTCTTGAAAGTTGCATCTTTACCCTCATCGCCTGCGTCTTCACGGCCCTTCATCTCGACATAATTCCAAACTCAACATGGCGACGTCGTCTGCTAGAGAAGATAAAATGGGTCCTGTTTACTATTGTGACCCCGGAAGTCTCTTTATTAACCGCGAGTAATCAGATTGGTCGTACCTGGGACCTCAGGTCAAAGCTCAAAAGGATACAGAAACAACAGAAGTCGTCAATATCAAGTCCGGATGAAGATGTAAGGCGATCTCATACCGTGCACCCGAACACTTAAATAACAGCTTCTAGGTCGAGATCAACTTGCAGTACGCCTACTTTATTGTCATGGGGGGGATTCGTTTCGACGTCGACGATATCTTGTCTACTCCGGATCGAGCTCGACCCCTCAGCTCAGATGATTTTCAAAGACCCCCAACCCCAAAATGACAAGAAGCAAGGACGGTTCGCGCAGGCCCGCCTGCTATAGTTCAACTCGCCAGCAAGGGCCATTGGTTTAAAGTCCGAGGGAAAGACATTGACGACAAGAGTAAGGCTGGTGTTTTTCAAAAAGCCCTTGTTCTTATTCAGATACTCTGGATGATTACCCAATGTGTTTGCCGGTTTGTGTTTGGACTTCCGCTTACCCTACTGGAAATCCATACCATGTTGCATGTCTTTTTTGCTATCATCCAATACTGTTGTTGGGTCAAGGTTCGTGCATCCCTCAAAATCTCATTGCTACTAGTTGACAAGCGTACAGAAACCTTTGGATATTCAGGAACCATTCGTTGTTCAACCACATGGTTTCGAAGCCGAACTGGCCATGATGTTACAGAAGCAGTTCTATAGCAGGATGTCATACAGTCTAGCACTCTTCCCTTCACGTCAAACACCAGAACAGCCACCCCCAGAAGGATCTTTGGGTCGCCAAATGAGATGGATCGATCCGGCGTCGACAGAAATGAAAGTTGGCGATATTCTCCCTTCTGGACTTGCTTTCTACACCATAAATACCAAAGATGCTTTATTTCCTCTCGAAAACATCTGGGGTGGCCAGACAATGGTTAAACACAAGCTCAATCGAAGATCTAAACCCGTCAAGGACTCTTTCCCACTTACACCTGAGTTCTTTCGGCGATGGGATATTATTCTGTCCAAATACTCCAACGAGCAGCGAGAGCACCTGGCTGAAACGTCGATAAGGATTCGGCTGCACAGATGTGAGGAAGACGGTATACCGGATCTTCCGGAGAGAGAAAAACGTATCCTTCTCCTGGTGCGCCTGGACGAATTCAGACAAGAACTGATATTGAACTGCGAAAGAGATTTCTGGGAGGGTAGAAGTTTCTTCTCCCTTGATCTTGCTCCGCATTATGAAACGCAAGGTTTTCTTTCGAAATATGGTCCCATGTGGAAGTTCTGGAGGTACCATAAGATAGTATTCCTCGCTGCTATCCTATCTATTTGCTATGGTGGTCTTCACCTTGCGCCTACATTCTTGTTAAAGTTCCCTTCGTACACAGAGGCAGTATTGTGGCAGCTCAGCTGTATGATCATCATGTGCGCGTTGCCTGCTTACGTTATAATATCAGGCCTGATCTGGCTCACCCTTTGGTGTTTATTCCTTGACAGGTCTCATGCTCTCGTCTTTCCACGAAGGACACCCGAATATCTCAGGAGATTCATCAGAAACTTCGCCAAGTTCTATTGTATATACTTGCTATCTATTTTGGGGAGCGCATATGTTCTGTCAAGGGCCTTCATTGTCGCCGAGATTTTTGCAAGCCTGCGACATTGTCCAGTTGGAGTTTTCCTCACCTTTCAGTTGCTGCAACTGTTTCCTCACTTCTAGTTCTAGCAACATTCTTGCATTTCTCTTAATAGATATGTGTTTTCAAGGCGCCACGAATATCAAGGAAGCCGACAAGCTTAGTGTGAGCATTAGTGTTTTAACAGACCCAATGTCTCACTCTAACATTCGCCAGATACCACGCGATGTTAAATGTACCGAGATGCGCTCGATCTTCTAAAACATTGCCGTCTAGATGCTGTGTCACGTTCCATCGCAGTCTGTGTCTTGGGAGTGAGCTCCCCATGCCCCGTTGGTCTAAGAGGACAAACTCGATGAAGGCCTTTGCTGGATTGAAGGATCAACAAGGCCGTCTTGGAAGTCAGATGAATGTGGAAAGCGTGTATATTTATCTGGCCCCGACAATGGCTTCAGCGAGGTAGTCTTCGTTAAGTCCTACCGGTGTCATCGGCCCTTAGTTGCTCCTTGTCGAGTACCACGTCGTGGTGGTCACCAGTGAGACCAGGGGCGACATTGGGGCGATTGCCATTAGCTGTTCGTGATAACATCTACGTGTCGATATAATTCTCCGTGCCGCGTTCGCATGCATAGTTGTAATGATTGATTATCCCGCCCCTAAGCGCTCCAGCTCTGTAAGATTCTTATAGAATGTAGAGTTAGGTGCTCGGGTGTACGGTTGGTTTGAGACTGCTCTCTTGAGTTCAACGACCTGAAAAGCATCGATAACTATCGCCGCATCAATGAAGTCGCGTATCTGAGCCATGGGACGAGTGGCTGAAGCTCGAAGACTGTCGGCGACTTTGAAGGAGATGTTCTGTGCGCGCCGGCGGGAAACCACCTGCATAGTAGTGATCGAATAGCCACGTAGGTGATATATCCGGATGTAGTCCAGTTTTGGTGATACGGGACTCCGAGCTTGGCTTCATATCTTCTTATTACAAAGGATTCTGGTTTCAATTATGGTCTGTAACGTAAAACGGCAAGATTCTGGTCTAGTCGAGTCGATCCAATTTGGCCGGCGTGGCCCTCGGTAAATGGGACCAACCTCGAAAAAGCCAGCCGGTGCCATAGAAAAAAAGGGCACTGTTGTTTGAGTAGGTTCTTTATTGCAACAGAAGTCTTTGGGTCCAGAAGCCACAGCCCCCTGTTTCCCTAGACAGCCTTACCTACCAAATGTAAGGTAAGCACGGCGAGTTGCTACAGTTACCTCCAAGTCGTCCTCTCTGTTCAAGATTCAGGCTTACACTGTTTGTTAGTCTTCCCACTGAATTTTGATAACAGAAGTGACTCACTCGAAAAAAAATAGTCTTTCGCTTTCTGCTTTTCTGCCACTGAATTTGGGTATAAATACCCTCTAGGTTCTGTCTGCTGATTTAAGCTCTCCGCTATAAGCCTCAACCACAAATAACATATCTAGCTCATAACTTAAACATTATAGCAGAATGACTAACCAATTACTACAGCGTAAAGTTGATGAACCAAGAACCTAGATGATGACTCCTTGGTCGGCCTTGAAGGCAAATAAAATGCTCCAATCCGTATAAATACCATCGTAGTCTCCCCCCTCCTGCTTCTCTCAGTCTCTCACTAAAACAGATAATTACTACAAGCCGAAAAGAAATGGCGCTCGTTACAACAGACCCTTTCATCAGGCTCCCGCCGGAGCTACGTATCCAAGTTCTCATATCGGCTGGCTGCAAATCGTCGATAGTACGAATAATCCAAGCATCTCCTGTCCTGCTGCAACAATATCTCGCACACAAGAAGTCTATCTTACGAAAAGTCCTTGCCGCCGAATTTGACGCCGAGATGATACAAGATGCTATGGCTATTTTGTTGTTTCCGAATCGTCGGGCCTGTGCTGATAAGCATCAACGCAAGAAGCTTCGTCGTGCACACTTGCGGGCTTGGTCAAAATCTCAGCTGCCCGGTCCGTTCAAGAGTAACGACGACCACCTGGTGGATCGGCTCGATAAATTACATGATCAAATTCTTCTTTTGGTCGAGGACTATGTCACCAAAGCCACTGCTTCCTTTCCCCCACAGGAATATCTTTGTCTACCAGAAATTCATCCGTCATCAACTGAAGGACACCTTGTTTTCAAAGACCTCAAGGTCACACCGCGATTTAGTTCCGCCAATCTCACATCCTCGGAACGGAAAAGGTTTGTCAAAGCATTTCTGGCGTTTGACTTACTATGCAAGGACACCAAATTCTCTTTTACTCCCAGCAATCTACGGTTACGTAAAATCAGCAACGCTGAGTTCGAAGCTATCGGCTGTGTCAACAGCTACGTCTGTTCTCTATACGGGGCAATGTTAGCCCAATGCAACCATGCTGATCTCCCAGCCGCTTTCGCAACTCCTACATCCTTAATGCGGATGTATTTTCCGGTTTCCGACGCCCTCTTTTTTGATGCCAACGTCTACGCACCTAATCTGCATTTACTTTCTCGCGACTTTGGCAATGATATTGGGGCCGGTTTCTCAATGCTTGGGCTCGATCGCCTAATTAAATTCCTTCGCTGCGATATGGCCAAGCCAGATGAAAGGAAAGCACTCGACAAGAAACTCAAAGATGTCTGGAAGTATGGATTGTATGGATTCCCTGCTATTGCCCACCCGTGGGAAGCATACTTCCATAACCTATTCGCAACCAAGCAAAAATACAAAAATGGTCACGAATCGTCTTTATACAACCAGCTCTCTCTGGAGCCCAAAGAGAAACTCAGATACAAGCTCGGTCAGGAGCGCGCTTGGGCATTTTTTAATGACAGTCGCTTTTACCCGCAAGAGAGCGCCGAACGACCAACTTTTCCACCGGAGAGATTTCTTGCAGATTAACCAGCTAAGAAAACTCTTATCAACGATTGGTTTGATAATCTGAGAGATGATAAAGACTAACGACGAGGCTAGGGTATATTCCAACCTATGATTCTAACTTACCCCTGATAATGGTGGAGTTTTGTTTATTCAGAAGAGTGGTGTGCCACTTCTGGTGGGCAACATGTAACAAAAGTGTTGTTTGGACGCTGGTGCTTTTCGGCATATGGACTCTGTTCGCTCATAGGATCGCGCTGTTTTCTTCAAATTGATGAGCTCAGGAAAGTGTGTTTAGTATTTAGCAACCCGTTAATGAATATCATAAACTTACCTGTCACCGGTGTTCGCAGCCTAAGCATAATATTTCATGTGTCATTAATAAAACCAACGTTGATGATAGAGAGTTTTAGGGTAGCCTGGGTAGGCAGAGTCGAAGCTCGACCCACACATCCATCTCGCATTTAACCCTCCAACCGGCTTCCCCAACCCCCTCCTCAAATGTTGGGCTGTCGTTTCCAACAACCTGAGGGCGATGCCTGATCGGCACTTAAACTTGGCATCATAGAACCCTGTCAGCTAACTCTAGTTGTATCTAGCCTGGCCCGATATGAACCCCGCAACAGGCAAGCAAGAACTCTCGTGAGACCTTGGACAAGCGCATCACTAAAGCTACCTTTCACTAACACGAAGCACTAGTTGCAAACGTTGCCGATATCGAAAGGTAAGTTGATGCTGGGATACCTTGATAGAAATGTGTTAGTTTAACAGCGCTAGTTGAGATGCACGCGAACAATACCTTGCACCAATTGTGCAACAGCAGGTGCAGGCTGCGAGTATGAAAAGATCGACAAGAGACGAAACCCACCATCTTCAGAATACACGATTGGTCTACGAAATAGAGTTGCTTCACTAGAAGCCTTCATCCAGGAGTTGAGAGAAGCTTCTCCCGCTCGCCGAGATGAAATGCTTGGGCCCGCGGCTTATACACAGGGCACATCAAATATTTCGATCGCAGGGCCGTCTCAAGTCATCCAAACTGATACCACAGCCCGAGCACGGCTGAAGCCAGACGCAGAAGGATCACTGGTTTACCATGGCGCGACCAGCATCTTCAACAGCGATCTTCTCACCACAAGCGAGAGCTTTCCAAACCCAACACAGAGTCTGTATGCAGAGTCCAACTTTGACCATGTGATAGATCACTTCGGCATCAAGTTGGAAGATGACACAGTTTTCAAAGCACTGCAGCAATTCTTTCGCTGGCAGTACCCCCATTTTATGTTTGTTTACCGAGAGGCGTTTCTTAGAGACCATTTTGGTGAGCGAAAAGGCTGCAAGTACTGGTCATCTGCACTTCTCCTGTCGATATGCGCATTGGGCCTCCTTATGTCAGACACTGAAGTGGAGCGGAATTTGATCGAGAAGTTCTTTCAGGCGGCGGAGAGTATCGTGATGGTATCCGGCCTAAGCCGTCCTTCGATTCCCACCGTCCAGTCATTCTTATGCTTGGCATTTTTTGAAATTGGTCGAGGGAACGTATCCAAGGGATGGGCTTTCTCAGGTATGATGTACTGACCGTTCTCCTGGAAATGTCAATTTTAACAAAAGAAAGGTATCGCGTTCCGTATGGCCCAAGACTTGGGCTTTCAAAGCGATCCTATGAACTGGCTACCACATGACTCGACCATTATATCAAGCGAGGATATTGAGATCCGCCGTAGAATCTACTGGGGCTCATACATATCAGACAAGCTGATAAGCTTGATACTCGGGAGACCCGTACAACTGGCCTTCGATAGCGCTGAGGTCGATCTACTGGAATTCATAACGTAAGACAGTCTCCATTCCCAGCTTTCAAATCAACTAACGAAGTAAGTGACGGCCCCGGAATGGAGTACTGGCGACCTGTTGGTTTTGGCGATGACCCGGAAGAGCTTCGAGTCTTGTCAAACATACCATATCTCAAAGAGCAGATTCGTCTCTACAGAATTGTTGAGAAAATGATGACGACAGTATTTTCTCCAAGGACGCCTCGAACGCAGACAGACGTCTTTACACGGCAGACCCTGCTTGATAATCTCAACCTCGAGCTTCTCCAGTGGAGGGACGCGCTGCCCGCTTTTGCAAAGTGGAATAAGTGGTCGACGGGTGTGACAATAACACCAGCGGTGGCCACCCTCCAGTAGGTCTCCATGACTCTGAAAAGAGGTCTTTGGCTAATAAATATCGTGCAGCCTTCTTTACAGCAGCATCCGTATAGCCTTGAACTACGAATCAGCCACCGTAAGTAATGTTGCCTCGGCTCGAGAATCTGCACTTCTGTCTTGCACTACGGCAGCACAAGATATCCTTGCTCTGGTTCGAATTTACAAAATGCAGTACGGGCTTCGCCATGCACCACTCATATTGATTTACGCGTCAATACAAGCGTCAAGGTCTATCGAGAAGTTTGGTATTCCGGAAGAGCAGAGCTACCTGGTTAATTGCCTGGCTGAGTGCGCTCACACTTGGAGCATTGCTGGTCAAGTGCAGGGTCCAATGCCAGCAGTGAATCTTGACGCGTATCACGATCTGGTATAGGAACACGGCGGTTAAGCAAGCTATCTCACTTACTAAGTCTAATCGACATGTAAAAATCCATAATCATAAGTGCACAAAGCAATATCATGTATATCACTGCTAGTGTCATATTTCAGCGATCGCCATATTTCAGCGATCGTCATATTTCATGATCAGGCCTAAAGCCTCTCTCCCTCTTCCAACTCGTGAATCAACACCAGAGGACCCTTGGGGACAATGTCCGGCCCAGTGATACCAAGAATCCTTCGTCTAGCATTTGCATAACCAGTCTTGTACTTCCCAATCCAAGTCTCCGATGTCTTTCGAAACGCGCCATGAGTTCTGAAGCTATTGTCCCAGTAAAGTCTCCTCAACCAGAGATGCAAGTTCGGATAGTGATCCCTGATGGTTCCAAGATTGCACATGAAGATAGGAACGTACGCAACGTCAAAACGAAGAATGGTTGGGAAGAGACGGATATCAGCCTCGGTAATGTGCTGACCGAGAAGAAAGGGACCGTCGTCGAGGATTCTTTCGAGTCGATCGAGTGACTTGAAGACCTTTACGACATTTTCTTCATATGCAGCTTGAGACGTGGCAAATCCTGTCTTGTATACGCCATTGTTGACAGTGTCGTAGACCCATTCGTTGATTTCATCGATATTATCTTTCAAGTGCTCTGGGTAGAGTTCGCGTCCGGGTTTGTGACTTTCACGCTCTTCCTCCGGAAGAAGGTGGTCGAACTCCGTGTAGAGCATCCGAATGATGTCACTGGACTCGTTGCTGACCATGGTGTGAGTCTTCTTATCCCAAAGGATGGGCACGGTGTAGCGACCCTCATAATTTTGGTTGGCATTGAGATATAGTTGCTTCAATGTGTCGAAGCCATATAGTGGATCCTTGGGGAGTACACCATACTTGGCTGCTTCTGGGCTGTCATCGAAAAACCAACCATCTTTGCCCATAGTGAGTGAGCAGATATACAGGTCGATCATATCGTCGAGTTTCTTGAGACTTCTCACGATCATGACGCGATGAGACTGTTGTTGTCAGTACTGTGAAGGGACAGCCTAGCGATGACTTACCCATGGACATCCTGGGCTGAGATAGAGTGCATAGCGATCATTCTCAGCGGGGAACTGAGAATCTGGGTCTTTTGATACGAAACTGCGAAAGGCGCTGTCGGGTCGAATGAAAGAGCCGTCCTTGGTTGGCTGGAGCCTGATCTCATCTGGCTTTGATAATATTAGTCATTAAGCTCTTGCCATCATAGAATGAGGTTCTACCTGGTCACCCATGTTTCTGATGTTCGAGGAAGAAATGCTTTTGGAGAATTGATAACTCGAAGAAAAGGATCGGACGGTATTCTGCTTTGGGATGATATGCGGCCTGTATGGCTTGAGACTCAAGATACGTAAAGATGGAGGTTTCATGCCAACTATTTAAGAGAAAATGAGGTGTGCATCCAGTTATTAAATGTTCCCCAAGATTGGTATATAAGCAAATCATGCCATGATATCTGATCGGCCAAACATGATTGATAATCACGTCACCAAACTCGGCACTTATGATGACAAGCGCGCGGCAAGTCGGCCGGATAACTACATTGTGGGGCCAGAACGCGGTAACCAAGAAAACTTCCGACAAAATATGAAGATATCAAGAATATATAGGTATTCTGAAGTCTATAAAGTTAAAGATAAATTATTCTAAATTTATTTCAGACGTTCATCACTTAGGGTAGAGACCTTAAGCTTTTTCATCCGATCTCTCTAGTCGAATAAATTCAAGTCTGAGCTAGAAACGCTCGATGAACTCTCTGATCCTTCTCTCTTGATATTTGACGGCGGCAGACGAGGGACAATTCTGTCGGGATTACAAGTCTCGCAAGTCTCATCACCAACACATCTCCGCGCCCATGGTGTACGCGGTCGAGGCATTCTTCCAGCCACTGGTTCACAAGCTAGAACCCGAAGATGACCGAGATCATTATTGCTGAGTGATAGAGCGTCGTTGAGTGATAGAAGGTCAAACATGTCAAAAGCAGTCTCTGCCTCGCCAATGTTGACTTCATCGTTGCTGTTGCTTACGACCCACGAGGTGCCGATGTCTTCTCTCTTGACTTCCATGTAGATGAGATCACTTGAACGGAAGATCTCCCTTGTGGGATTTGCATTCCTCTCTTGCTGCCCTCTCCCTTCTTCTGACGTTCTTGGGATATGCTGTGCCCGTATCAGGCTGTAATCAATACACCAAATTGTGACCTTTGCAACGTCAAGGAGATAGCTTATCATGTCTTCAAAAACTCCACGAGTCATCCCCAATCCTATCTGGTTGTAGTGGACCTTACGGTTTTTGAGGGTGTCCATAATCGTGGGGTCATAATCCATCGCAACGTTGCTCCCTATGAAGCTGAATCCTGATCTTTGATTGGACGGGCTTTCGTCGAATAGAGGCAAGAAGACACTTGGGCCAATATGCCACCAATCCACTTGGCTTAGCCATCGAGGATCAAAGTGGATGAGATCGTTGTCGAAATCTATTGTGATATGCTTGACGATACCATCATTGTCTTGGTAAGATGCAGTATGAGTAGCGCCTTTTTGACTGATATATCGGCCTGGTTCTGCTGTACGTTTTGGGTGAAAGGGGGACTTGACGTGCGACCACCATTCATTCTTAGTGAAGCGTCTTTCCATCGCTTGGCGTGATTCCTTGCAAAAAGTCCAGAGATAGCTGTCTGTCAGGTAGACTGACTCATTTGGGTTGCCCGCAACATCATCAATTGGGATAGCTAGTGAAAGCCCTGAAGCAATGTTCACAGACTCGTACTCGAATTTCTTAGTGCGTAGCAAGCGAAGAAATCTCCCTTGTATCGGTTTCATGGGAGTTGGCTGGAGAACACGATAGTCGGCGATATAGAATCGGTGAACATGGCGATCGCCAGGGATTGGGCGGACTGCAGCTTCCCAGATGAGAATCTGAATCTCTTTGGGGAGTTGTAGGAATTTTGGAAAGGCATCTGGAGTCATGTTCTGATGGAAATACTCAGGATAAATTTCAGTTGGGGGCAAGAAAACATAAAGACTGTACAAAACGATAAAAATATATAGCTTAAGCTAGGTGGGATTGGATGAGTTTAGTATAGATCTCTAGGCTCTATAGTAGTATATCAACTTAATGCGAAGAGGTCTGCTGGCTGCAAATATACCTCACCTATGGATGTGAGAAAGGCGGCTCATGGTTAACAGCTTGAACATGACGTAGGCTGAGTCATACTCGGAATCCGCACCTCATTGGCCGAAATGGCACAGCACATGACCTAGTATCAGGATAAACCAGGGCATGGCAGGAGAGTGAACACAAGAGATGATCTCCATGAAGAAAGACCCTTTATCGTTTATCGAATTTTGGCCATATTCTTAGAATAAAGTAAAGGAAGTCTTTAGCTGGTCGGGCCGTAGCTAGAGCACGAGGCTATTAGTCTTTTAACCTTAGTCAACGCTGAAGTTTACTTGACTCAGTGCTGGGGTGTCTGATTGGCTTTCGCGTAAACGCAATGAGACGGTCTTCCTTTTTCCCACTACGCTACTGGATCCTCCGGTGTTGCGCCTCAGCCCTGACGCGTAAAGAGGGAGGCTTAGCTGCATCATGCAACGTCCAATAAATTGGGATTCTCATGTGATGATGCGTTTTTTTCTTTATTTCTTTACTGACCATAGGCTCATTGTTTATTGTTGATCGTGGTACTCCGTAGTGTTGACGGAATATCATCATAAAGGACATCCATCTTCAGTAAAGAAGACCAAGTTAGACTAATGACCTGCGCTATATATCTTGACTTGTTTGTATACTCAGACTTGTTTGAGAATCTCAAAACGTCTAAGCCTTTTCCATCCGCCTGCATCTTAACCTTCTGTTTCACGGACAAGGGAAGCTTCGAATGTCAAACCAAGGTACTGAGATAAACTGGTCCAAAGGATCCCGAGCCTTGCCTTGACATGGTACAATCCTTAACCGAGCTGTGGACCTTGCTTTAGGTAACACTTTGACAATGGAACCAATTGCCAAAGCTTATTAGACAGGTCTAGAACGATTCTCCCTTGAAGGAAAGGGGAATTAACCTTCTCGTATATCGGTAGTTGCCTATTCCAGCCACAGCCTGTGCTTGGAAGGTAAGAATCGTAACCATCATACGGTAGATACGTCGCCATTGGCTAAATAGTACCCGAGTGACATCGTTGCTTCCGCTTGATTACGTAGATCAAAGCTTCGGCTGTTCCTACTTACAAACAGGGGACGTAGCATCAAGCTTTCGCAGATCAATAGGGTTACGAATTATGGTTTGGCCCCGCGGGACCCGGTCTGAGTTTCTGCCATCTTTAAAATGTTGAGCTCGCAGCTGTCACGTCATGCTATGTTCTTTTGTTCTTGCTTCGTTCTCTTCAAAATGGGTCTTCAATTCTGCGGTGCTCAAAATGGTGTCAAGATGGGAGCGTTGAACGCTCCGAGGCGAGCCATATGGATCTGCTCCGTTGTCAGCCTCACTGCATTCCTTGTCTTCTTCTGCTTTCCCGTCTATTCCTTTTATCCGCTGTAAGTACACACTAACCACTCGCTTGCACGACAAAGACTTCTACTTGCGATGCTAATGATGATGTATCGTATAGGAAACCCGCTGTCTCTCCCTCTAATCCCCCATCTCTTTCGGCTCCACAAGCAGCAGATGCCTTTAGTGTCAATTGTCATAAAAAGCCTCGACCGGAAGCATATAAACTGCATGGCAATGGAACCGAGAGCCTGGCTCTACCGAAGCTGATGGCGGAGCTATGGAAACCCCTGGTGCACCCCATCACGGAGAGAGTGTTTGTTACCGATAAGGGAGAACGCTTCGAAGTACCAATCAACCAAGTGCGATGGAAGAAGCCACTAGGGAAACGGGTTGTTATCGTTGATACCGATACTCGGCTTGATGGTAAAACGGAGAACACGATGTTGAATGAATGTCCGCTGGACTTTACAACACTACCCGGGCGGACTGGAGGTCACCTAAACCACTATATATACGGTATAGTCAATCGACTCTGGTGCCCGATGCTCTGCTGACGCTGATGGGGTAGCTATGATCCACGGCTATGATTACCGACTAGTCCGTGCAGCCGACTATCCCGATCGACACGGAACTTGGGTAAAGCCAGCCATCACTAAAGAAGCTCTAAAGACCCACGACTTTGTCATTTCACTCGACTCGGACGCCGTCTTTACGCATCTCGACCTCCCGCTAGAATGGCTCATGAACCTCTGGGATTACCGCCCAGAGACATTAGTCGCCATGGCTTACGACCTCGACTGGGAACAAGACTACGATCCCCAAGGAAACCTCATCCTCAACACGGGTTTCGTTATCGCACAAGCAAGTCAGCGTACCCAAGACATGTTTCAACGATGGGAAGATTGCCCAAGGAGTATACCTGGCTGCAACCATTGGAACCACAAGTGGGCACATGAGCAGAGCGCGTTTTCGTACTATATCCGGTACGAGTTCAACAGGACACATGATGTGAAAAACATACCGTGTAATCAGGCCAACGGCAATGAGTTCACGCTTGACGGAAATGGAGAGTGCAAGGGCGTTTTTGTGAGCCACAATTGGAAACATAAACACAAGACGCCTGAGCTATTGAGCAGGAGTATCATGACTTCACTGGCCCGTCGGGTACATGGGCAGTTCCACCATGATATCAAAGACTTATACCTAGATGCCTCGAAGCAGACATATCCAATCGCTGATGGGGCACCCTAGGCAATGAATGGAAGAAGTAAAGATAGATTCAATCAGACTATAGACCGCTTATGTACTCCTAAGAATAATGATCCCGATAATGACCAACTGCTTTACTACCAAGCACCAATGCTGTAAAGACTGAAAAGACCCAGGATATTCTTTATCTTATCTTATCTTATCTTATCTTCGTGAGGCCTACGAACCAAACCACCATTGGACATAACAACTGCGCTCGCAAGCAAGCAACGGTGGCTTTCGACGCTATGAATAGCAGTTGATTACTCAGATTACGACCACTGGGCTATAACGACGCTCACTCGCTCATGCGTCGAAAAGGTACCAAGAATCGGAGGCACAAGATGCCTGGGCTGTCTAACCGAATTTGGCATGTCGAGCCTAAGAAGCTGAATGGAGGTGAAGCAGTTCTACTTATGCACAGTCAGTTGGCGCGAGAAAAGTAACCAAAACTGGAAACAAATGTGAGTTGTGGCGCATACCACGTAGCGAAATATTGGGGTCGAGATTTACGCGTACTGTTTTGTCCACAGATACTGGGGGAATAGGCAGGTCTACGAGTGAACTTTGCGCCGGAGTCCAACTCTTCGTGATGAAGGACTATTTAAATGGTATTTGCTCAGCTTTAAGTTCCTCATGTTGATATAAGCTCTTAGACACAGATATCAGCTACCAATAACCTATGTATCTCAGAACTTACAGTATCTCCCAGCATATACACGCCTAATATTAGCCAAAGAAAAACCCAAGTCCATCAACAATGGCTTCATTCGAAGGCAAGGTGGTATGTATATCAAGAACTCTCGCTATTTGAAAGCAAGCTAACCTGAATAATGAAGATCGCGATTACTGGTGCAGCATCTGGTATTGGCCTCGCAGTTGCTAAGCTTCTGGCAAGTCGCCGTGCCCAACTCTCGCTCGCCGACATGAACAAAGCCGGCCTTGAGACTGCTCTTGAGTCTCTTTCTGGTGATGGGCACATAATCACCCAAGTCGATGTGCGTGACAGTCAAGAAGTGAGTGCATGGATCGAGAAGACCGTTTCTGTCTTTGGCAAGCTTGACGGTGCTGTCAATATGGCTGGTGTCTTTACCCACGGTACATGTCTTCGTGATGAAACAGATAATACGTGGGACCTCATCATGGGAGTAAATGCTCGTGGTGTTTTCAATTGTTTGAGAGCAGAGCTAAAGCATATGAAGGCTGGAGGAAGTATTGTAGGTATCGATCAACATCTTTAGTGGAAGAGGAAAGCTCATAAGTGTGCAGGTATCGGTGGCAAGTGTTGATGATCGAGCTGGCTTTGCTAATGCTTCTGTATATTGTGCGAGCAAGCATGCTGTCATTGGCATGTCTCGATCTTGCTGCAAAGGAGAACGAGAATATTCGCATCAACTGCGTGGCACCATGTACGTCTCTTTTCATGTCGAAAAATCACAAAGCCGTCCCAGAAAACTACCGCATTTCTGACGGCCACTATCTTTAACAGGCAGTGTCCGAACTCCTATGATGGAAGGCGAGGTAATGGCCGAAGCAGTAGAAGCAGAAATTGCGCAGCAGGTTCAAAAGCGTCCTACGAAACCCCATAAAATTACAAATATTATTGCTTTTCTCCTCAGTGATAAAGCCAGTTTTGTCACTGGAGCTGTTTACAACGTCGATGGAGGTTGGATTTGTTAGTCGGAGGTTATCCCGAGTACTTCGGCATAGGTCGGCATGTAGCCGATAAGGTTGGAGAACACCCACTCCATAGTAGCATCAGATTGTACTAGTCAGACCAGCAGTCTCTAAAACTTTCCATATTTGGTAAAAATAGTGAGTGGGGGTGCATTCGGCTGTAGTTCATGATCAGGTGGACATTATAAGATGGCCCTTATCTACTGTATTCCGAAGCCGGACTCCTCAACTAGTTTAAATCTTTGTCTCTTCCAAAGTTGAAAGTTCACATATCGAACATCTCCGTGCCCGAGAAATAATGACTGTGAGAAGTCGACTCCAACAACCTGTACGGGTCGGCATTTTGGATTGCGACTACGTCGTACCGAAGGTTGCCGAAACTTGGGGACCAACATATAGTAGTATCTTTGCCCACCGACTGCAAGCTGTCAATAAGACTCTAGGGTCTGAGAAGGCTCTGGAGATTTCTGCATTTGACATTATCAAAGACGAATATCCTGATCCAAATGACTTCGACGCCTTCCTGATCACAGGTTCTATCAAAGGCGTATATGATGCGGACCCATGGATTGCGAGGTTGAAAACTTTTCTTCAAGAAGTCTACCAGAATCATCAACATGTGCGGCTATTCGGAGCTTGCTTCGGGCACCAGATCATCTCTGAAGCCCTGCTTGAGAAATACGGAGTGATTGTCGAGAAAGATCCAAAGGGCTATGAAGTCGGCATCCACAAAGTTGCCTTGAACCCGAAATTCAGAGCTCAGTTTAGTCATATTCTAAACCTGCCCGAGGAAGACGGATTACGGATACAGTTCGCACACGGCGATCATGTTCGGTTTGAAGCAGCATGGCCCGAGTCATGGATGTCGATAGGAAGCACGCCGCATTGCGCCGTGCAGGGAATCTTTCAGCCAGGACGTGTCTTGACATTTCAAGGCCATTTTGAATTCACCGAGGAGATTTCAACGGAGACTATCAAATATTTCTACACGCCTGAACGGGGATTCACACCTGAGCAAACGCAAGCTGCCTTGGATCAGATTCGAGGAAAGGACGATTCGGAGGAGGCTGCAAAGATCTTGCATGCCTTTTTTACAGAGAGCAATGGTGTATAGGTATATCTATCACTCTGAGAATCATATCATGAAGATCATTGTTGAGCCTTATCTGAATTAAGCTTTAGAGTTGGGTGGCTTAGCGCATGCGCCCCAGAATGAGGCGCAAGGAATTCAAGGCGGATTGCAAGGCTAACAATTAATTTCCCTCTTTATACCACATGCTTCATCTTCCATCTTTCAGTGGCTCATCGTCCAAACTTTCCTTTCATCTCGCTATGCAACGGTTTCTCGATGCCGTTCTTTAAAAACTTTCGCAGCGGCGCAAAGGTCGTGGACCAAGCCGTCAATCTGGACCCGCACACCTGGACATTGCCATCGTCATACAAGCCCTCCCAAGCAGATGGTAAACAAACGATTATTCCCGACCCAAGAGTCTTCTCGAACGTGTTTTCGATTCCCAGCGAAACGGAAACACAGAGTATTGAGACTCTATTGGCATATCCCGACGCGAGTCATGCTGCTGTACATCTTGCTCTGCTTGAATGCTTCCGGAACTTGAAAGCTAGTGCGAAGGCGCTTGACGTCAAGGTCATCCAACCACCTTCATATGATGAGACCAAGAGTCCAGAGCCAGCATCGACATCGGAGCCCGCGCAGCTTCCCGCATCCAGAAAATGGGACCTTCTCATAAAACTCGCAGTTACACGATTCACGACTTGGTGGTCTGGTATTGAGCTATTACTAAATCATGCAAGCGCCTACTCGCATCATGGTGGCAGCCGTGCTACTCTCCAGCTCACCAAGGACTATCTACCACCATTGGACATACTACTAGTATGGTACGCTCTTATGCTAAGCCCGGAGGCCTATGAGGCTGCTTGCAACGCCCAGGGTACCAATGCTACGCGCTTGAAAAACCTTTGCTTCCCTTGGCCTGCCATCCGCGATGTCATCGATATGCATAAGATGCAGCTTGTACTTCCACGATCTGCGCAGAAGTTGTTCAGTAATATCACGTCTCAACCATGTGACATTCTTGAGTATCTACAAAGTCCCCCGGCATATACCGACACTGGCAAAGTGCGTATCGAAACAGATTTATTTAGTGAAGTCAAGAGGCATGAAGACATCATTGAGGAGTCTAATCAGCTTCTTTGGATACGTTCGCCTGCCTTGCAAGGATCCCTGATCCGAGCGGGCTTGGAGTATCTGGACTTTCACTTGAGGGAGCCCAATGCAGTTGAGGAGGAGATGGTTATTCACCAGTCCTTCGGAGTTAGGCTTTTCTGGAGGACGCACCGCCTGTTTCCAAGACAATACAAGGCTTTCCTGAAAGAAATTGGAGGCACCCAATCAGACCAAACACAGGGGCGGGACCTCAAAAGAGATGCGAAAATTCTTTTCGATATGGACGACCCTTCTCCTATACAAGAGCACTGCCACTGCTGGACCTGCGAGCGCATTCGCGACGATCTCTCAGAATTCGTTTACACAAAACCTTCAGAAGCGGCATCATCTTCTACAAGTCTGAGTCCTATGCAGAAACAAATTTCTTCGTTATCTGCCGAGACTCTACTGCAAATACAAGATGACCTAGGCTTCTGTCTTGCCGTTGAGGACGCCCGCAGATCTGGGCTGTCATTGCCAACTCGGCCACCAACCACTGCAGAGAAGGAGGCTGATAAAATTGCAAAGCAGAAGCAAAAGGAGCTTGGATATAGGCCTGGACTGAATGAGTATGTTGAAGTCTTGCCTGATGGGAGACGCAAGATTCGGACGCATAAGTACAAATATACGACTGGAATGTGGGGAATGGCTTTGTTTTAATCTTTACTAGCGGGTACTTATATTAGCTATAGTAAAAAAGGAGTAGGATATTATAATTTTATTAAATAAGATAACTATTTAAAAGTATTAAGCAGTAATAAATCCTTTACTTTAATAATACTATAGGCATCTATTGCTAAATTATAATCTAGCTGAAGCCTAGATATATTATTAATCAGTATCCGCATCATATTCGCTTTCTCCTTGACACCCTTTGTTTCGTTGACTACTATCAAGCTTCTTCATCTTCTTCCCGTCCAGACCTTTCCCAGGTTGCCGTTTTCTCTTGTTACCAGGCCCTGCCTTGTTGGAGCTTGGGGCGTGGTGGGTAACCTTCAGCCGCTTTATTGTTTCTGGTGGCAACACTCTCTCGATGGTCGGCCGAGGAATTTTCGCCTGCTGCGTGTGACTGCAGGCATTTGTTAGAAGCTTATCTATGACATCGGCCAACAGATTTGAGCGGAATGGTAGCCGCTTCCCTCTAGAACTTCTATCAAGCTGACCAAGGAATATTTCGAGCGCTGATGGCTGGCAGTCAGGGTCTTTCGCATCCTGCGAATAAAACAGGTTCGAGATCTTTTCATTCAGGTCCACGCCCGAGATAAAGTCATCGAGGCCTTCGAGATACCTCGCTTCGCATATCAGCCCAGGGGGTATCTGGGACGCAATAAGGAGATAGTCGATCCAGGCGATTGAATAGACCCGACCCCTAGAAGAGACATCGTGGCCTTTGTAACTATCTATGGGTCGTTAGTGCTGGTAACTTGGTTGTTTAAGAAGGTTGGGCCTGGGAGGATACAAGTGGGGTAATTCGAGTGTTGAATAAGTTATAAGTCAGGCGATGGCTTATACCCGCACAGCCGGCTGGCTGTGCGAATAAGCCAGAACAGTCAGGGATTAAAGGCTTATGAACTCTATACATAGCCCTTTAAGGTTTTAAAGTTAATTAAAAGATATTTATTATTAATTATAATATCCTATATCTTAAGTAGCGACTACTGCCTAGTCTTTCTGAACTTGTCTTACTATAGTATATTTAATGGCTGCCTATAGCCCGGTGAAAGACTAGCTACTCCCACTAGGAACAAGATCTCGAGCCAGTCTGGCCACAATCCCAAGTGCATCCATCTTATCACTCATCGGCTCCTTAAGCTCCTTGGCTGGCCGGTCAAACCGTCGCCACACCTCAATAAACCGCTGCTGCCCCTCATCCAACCCTATTCCACGAAGCACATTGTACATATCATCGTGATTCGCAAGTCTCTCCAGGTCTTCGGCGCTGACAGCCGTGGTAGACGGATGTTCCTTTCCATGAACAACAGCAAGGTTGACGCAATGCAATATGAGTGCTGCTAGACCAGCTGCCAAAGCAGTAGCCACGGATGAACCGGTGCGTTCCTCAAAGTCATCCGGTAACGCCCCCTCGCGGTGCGGATTTCGCGACACTACCTTGTGGCCGGGTAATATGAAACTCAAATTCTGAGGATTGCCTGTTGGGCCCCATACACGACCATCTGCAGTGGCAGCGCCGATGCGGAAGATGCGCTGGCAGTCGAAAGACCATGGGTACTCTACTTCAGTGATGGCGCCAGTGTCGGCTGCGGCGCAGAAGAGGAGTATTCCAGCATCAAGGGCGTCCTTTATGGCTTGGCGGAAAGTATTTACGCCATCGCGATTCTCGACTGTTTCTTTGACCGTCCAGGACATTGAGATGATATCTACCTTCTGGTCTATCGCCGCTCTCACAGCCTGTTTCATGTTAGTCGAGGCGCAAGAACTCATATTACCGAACCGAGACTCACCAAAGCCGCGCTTTCTGCAGCAATGTACTCCTTACCTTGAGTCTGTGTCGCCAAGTTGAGACTCGTCTGCGTCTCGAGCTTGTACACATACAATCTCGCCATTGGACATACCCTGCAAATCATATCCGCCATCACAGTTCCATGGCCCTTGGTAGACCTATAGTAAGGGCTTGGGCCATTCTCATGCGGGAAACCTCTGCTAAACGTCTCTCCGCCCCAGATCTTACCCCGAAGAGACTCAACATATGGATCAGCACCATCGTCGATAAGGGCGACCTTGATGCTATTCTGAGGCTTGACAAATTCAGAGCAAGTGTTTTGTAGTTCGTCGGCGAATTTGTCCATACAGTTTAACCATCTGTTAGACTGTAGACTCATCTCGTTGATGCCGCTTTGAGCCTTTGACGCGCCCTCTCGGACAATGCGTTCACTTCCTGGGACGTCTGCCTTGCACCTGAAGACGAGTATACGTCTTGCTTGTTCAGCATCGTCTCCATCTGTTGAAACACTCTCTTTTGGGTTTGCGGCTGCTGACTCGTTCAGTCGCTCCTCAAAATCATTCACGTACATGGTGATGCGATCTGCCGACTCCAACGCCTGTCATAATTTCCAACATCAATACAATCCTATCCTCAAATCTCATGCAACACATACCTGATCTTCGCTGTATACCAGATGTACTGCCTCTAGCTTTTCCAACTTCGCTAGCCCTTCAGGCTCACTCCATGCCCGTAGGACTGCTCTATTACCGCTCCATCGCAAATAGAGCTGCCTGACATTTCGGCAAGCGGTCAAGATAGTCTCCGGACACAAGTCGACTTTCGTCCAGTCGAGAATCTCCACCTCGAAAGGTCGTAGGCAATCCTCGAGGGACTTGTCGCTATGCGATGGATCTCTCAGGTCATCCACCATCACTTTGAGGATATGCTTGACTCCCTTCCCCTTGAGCCAGTTGAAGAAAACAGTCAAGTCATCCCTACCGCGCCCCTGATTTGACGTCTGCCCTCGGTTCCTTGTTAGCCTTGCTTTTACAACCGATACTGGAGGTTTCTGGAGCTCGATCCTTCGGAATGAAACGTAGCGCAGAACTTGATCAAAGTTGATGTGGTCATAACTTTGCTTGAAGGAATCCTCATAGATCTCCGGTGGTGCCTCAGAGTAGTCGAAGCACAGGTTAATGTCTGAGATCAAGGTTAGTATATGCCAGAGCTATTGAGAACTCTATCTCACTGTTTAGATTCGCGCCATGTAGAAACTTGACCGCTTTGAGCTGGTCCCTACTAGCAGGCTTCGAATTAATCGTCAGAGTAGTCCGAAGATAGTGTAGTTTGACCGTCTGGCGGATCTTTTCTGCGTATTCGCTCTTGCGTTTCTCTTCTTGGGCCTGCTTCACAAGTTGGTCATCTATATTCGTTTGTCGTCTCTGTAAAGGCTTGAAGCCCTCAGGTGCTTCGATAGGTGAATTTCTGTTCGCGGCTGCATGGCGCACACTTTCACTAGAAGTGCGAGGTTCTGTCTGCTCTGATCTTGGTGCATGGGAGTTATCAGGCGTTCGATGTAGCCCTCCGTGGCCGTCTTTGCCTTGCTGAGAGATGCGGTTTCTCCCACCAACATGCTCCAGCCCCCCTTTGGTCCTTGTTCCGGCGTGTTCGCTCTCTTGGCCTTGTGGCTCGTCCCTTGATTCGTCCTGCTTTCTTTCCCCGACACGAGCGGAAAGTGGTACATCGAATTGTTTCCGCCAGAGACGCTGTGTATAGTCTTGATATTCATAGACGGATAGGTTTTGAGGCTCTTTGGTATACTCATCCAAAGCACTGCCCCCATGAGCAAGAAGTGCCTCGACAATCCTCAACTGTCCTTCTGATGCATACTTATAATCGACGGCCAAATGAAGAGGGGTCAAGCCACTTTGATCTTGGGCTTTTAGTGTCTCTTCCGATGATCGTTTAACCAATCTTGTGGTATACTGAGGTTGGAGGTTGTGATAGATCGCTGTGTGAATACAGTTCCTCCTGTGCTCACAAGTAATGCGGAGCAGTGAATCAAGGTCATCGATCGCCTTCTTCTCATCCAGGACCACTTCGATAAACGCATGGTTCTTTTTGGCGATAGCAATATGCAGAGGAGTCTTGCTTGAGTCGTCCACGCGGTTTAGCAAAGTCTTGTCGAATTTGATAACACATCGAGTCAAAGATTTGTGTCCCACTGTGTTGGCAATCATATGGAGGAGTGTCTGATTTGAGTCTTTTGTCGATCTGGAGAGAAAATGTCCGTACTTTTGTAAGAAGCTCTCGCGACTCTCTCTCTTACCCAAGTTCAGCTTCTTATTGCGAGCCTCATTCGTGATGCTCTCAAAGGCGAAGAGCACCTCATCGTGGTTGGGGATCTTGGCCGGCTCCTCCTCAACATCATCGTTCTCGTAGTCCTCATCGTCATCGTCGCTAACGACGCCTTTGACGTCTGTTGTAAATGCCACTTTTGTCATGGTTTCTGATGTCAACTCTATTTGAACTGTAATTTTCTCGGCTCACGTTCTGCATTTCAAAGCTCTACAGTCGTTTATCTGGCAATCTGCTTACCTATGGCAGCCTGCAGCTAGATGAGACACGTCATTTATTAGCCGCTCACCGGGCTCAGCGCTATCCATATGTGAGCAGGGGTCCAAGAACCCCCCATTTTCGAGAGCATGTACCTCTTGGGTATCGGATCAGACTGTCACAAAGGCGCCCCCATTTCTTGGGCACAAACGTTCAACTTTTATTCAGTACCTACCTATCGCCAAAGGCTTAGATTAGGGCTTCCAGCTAGGGCTAGTGCGAGTATTGGCGTGAAATAAATGCCTTTGGTCAGTGTAATTAGCCTATGTGCAAAGTATAGGCATGTTTTCTGATATGGTCCATCGTGCATGATCTCGCGTTGCTTACCATCAACGCTTACAACATGAGTGCTGACCCGGATTACGACGTGGATACAGAGGAAGATATCTCCTTTGGCATCTCACTTGTTCCAAAAGGAGAAGAAGGGAATGAATTCCATACGCAAAATGATCCGCTAGATCCCTACCAGCGCGAGAACATCATTGAGCGCAAAGGCGCCGTGGACATTCGATGCTCCAGTGTCGACATTGTTCACGGCCTATTTGATCCCGATGGCGATGATCTGTGCACTCTGATTGTTCTCGATTTTCGATTTGACCCAAGAAAACGAGCGCGGCGCATCGCACATGTCGATATTGAGCTGAGGTTTTCCGCCAGCGAGAAAGGCGTAGCCGATCCTCAGGTTTTTGCCATCGCGCCAAACGGCAACTTGAGATTTGCTCAGACGACGCAGACAGAGACAAAAACTACTGGAGGCGATGTGACCATCGGAGCAGGCGCCGCTGGAGTGCAGGTAGGCAGCGGGCTGAAGTATGAGCGTGAAATTGCAAGAGAGATGAGCTACGCTGGGTCCGCCACAGGCTCCATCGATTTACGCGGAAGAAACTATGGCAAGCCAAACTGCGCGTCTTGGACCCTGTTGGAGAACCCTGAGACAAAGACTGGTGTGCCTGTCTTCATGCGAACCGCCATCCTGCTGAAGAGAAGAGACGAGGGACGTTTCCAGTGCGTGGTGACAGTCAACGCCAAAGCCGACTGGAGAACTTCTATGGAATGGCTCGTCGGCACCACCAAACATGATGATCCGGTACTACTTGACCCGACGCTGGCTCCGACGAGTGATAGGTACAAGGACATAGAGATGAAGCTTGGGGAACTAGATCTAAACACTATCTGCGATATCACCTCGGCCAACATCATCGAGAACTCTGTTAAGCAAATTAAGATAGGTAGTCATAGCTTTTGAATCAAATTAGCCCTCTCGTTGACTCGAATACCGCAGACAGCACACAGGTTACTCAAAGCTTGATCAAAAGGTACATCTTAGGTACCAACGGAATCGCACACTGGCAACTTTTTGCGAGCATCCTTGGCGGAGCTTTTACCCAAAGTGGATATTAGCTTGTTCGCTTGATTATAGTTTAATCCTGCTCGAAAATCTGTGGTGAAAGATTCTCTGATTTGTTCATACATCGGAACGATAACTCCATCTAGGAGCCCAGCCTCCACATTGACAAGGATTACCCAGCCTTCCAAGGCTCTTTATGCTTATCTATAGGTCGGTTTTCGAGATTATCGCCAGTTGTCATTCAGCTCATGCAGATCGTAAGCAGCCCTCGGGGACCTGGAAAACTTGGGGCCTATATCGCAGGTGACAAAAATATCGAGGAAGACTTCGCATAAACTTAGGGTACCATAGGATTGACTATTTCTATCACTGAGGATGAAAACCCCTCAATTTCCCAGCCTCTCGAAAGTACTGTAGCACAAAATTCGATACGAGGGGTTAACGACTATAGACTCACATAATCCGTGGCCGGTCAGTCCATTTCGTGGTAGCTGAGTCAGCATATGACACTACTGCTCCCCATGATGACTAGGACCGTATCATCCTCCAGTCTCTAAGAACTAACATACATTGTATCATCATCGTAGGCATCTGTCGAACTTACCATGGAACAAGAAGAACGGTCGGTCGATGCTACGGAGACATCTAGCAATACTGTGGACAACGATTCTCCATCCTCCGACTTGGGTCTCTTGATCGATTCAACCGAAGGATATAAGGCAAGCGAAAAGAAATTCGAGTAAGACAGGCTTACATCTTTTCACAAGCCAGAATTCTAACAAACCCTCTCATAGTATTGTAGCAATCCATGGCCTCGGTGGCCAGGTCAAGCCATGGAGTTCAAGCAAGACGAACACCTGGATTCAGGATTTGGCAGCCCACATGAACTGGGAAGTTCGCATTATCCGGTATGCCTATGATGCCACAAAATTAGCAGGAGCTACATATCCCGAGGAGGCGATTTCCTCTGAGGCCTCTACGCTTCTTCAAAAGCTCAGTGAGCTGAGGAGAGGCCAGCAACCTGTTAGTGCACTTGATGAATTCTATATTCGAACGATGACCAACTGGAACTCTATAGACGTTACCATTGGCTTTCTTTACTCATGACATAGGAGGAATCATTGCCAAAAAGGTTGGTTGGGAAGCAATCTATTTCGTTGTATTCATACTAACATCACATCAGGCTTTGATACTAGCGAGTCGCTATGACAGTGAACATACCGATATTAGCTACTCAACGAAACTTTTGGTACGGAACAAAAAAGTCGAGTTGTCTGTGAGCTATCATTGACTTTTTGCAGATGTTCTTCGGCTGTCCACACAGAACCCTCGATACGCATCATGACATCGAGATTCTTGCTAGCAGGCTTGAAATATTGAAGCCGGCAGACTCAATAGTGACTAAGGCGATCATGAGATGTCTAGCGAGATCAGTCATTGACGTGAACAATGCTTTCCTGAACACTAGAGTCCTCACACGGGCCAACGTTATCAATATCATTTCATCAAAGACAGATGCTACTGAAAGGGTGAGTGGGAAAGTAGGTTTTTGTTGCATTGATAACACTGACTGGCTTACAGGTCTTTGACAAATACACGGCAGCACTTGGAGTTCCCATGGAGAAAGTTTTACTCATTGACAAGTCTCACAAAGAGTTGATAGATGAACCTGAAGCATATGCCTCGTATGGAGGCTTTCCAACCAAGAGGATTTCATCTTGTAAGTCAACACGCAGTGAAAAGTCAACTAGAGCAAACATTCTGATTTCTATTTCAGTTCCTTGGCAGGATGATAAGTTATCCCATGTCATGAGAGCCATAATGCACCAGGCACCTCCGATCCACCCATTCAAGTTCAACACAACCCGTGGATTCGTCTGGATTTCTGAGCACGATGCCATGGTTAAATGGCTGAAGTCTTGGGGTCTTGGTCTTCTGCATATCCACGGCACCTCTGCCATATCTAGTGTGGCTCAGCATGTGTATGAGGGGATAATAGATCGTGGAAGGAGCACGACCTTCCGAGCCATTCTATACTTCAAATTCGACAAACACGATATTCGCCTAAATTCCATGGGGGCCATGGCAAACTCCTTCTTGCTCCAGATTCTCAGTCAGATAAGGGAGTCCCCTAATAGCAAGATGCCAGATATAGAACCGCCTGATTTCTCGGATTGTTGGACTGATAAAGATGCCTTCTTCTTTTTGGAGAAGATCATGAAGGATATAACAACCCTTGGCGAAATTCACTGGATCATTGATCGGCTCGATCAATGTGATGACAGCAGTAGCATGTTCTTATCCATGGTCTCTGACATGGCCAAGAATTCCGAGCAGCATTTCAAGATTCTGGTGACGACCGTTGATGATAATCAGATCCGCGAGGCTCTATCAGAGTACCCTTCGATTGACTTGAGAGAGCACCCGTCGACAGCTGATGTTATGGAGAGCATTGTGCTCGAATTTATGACTGAGCTGTGCCAAATTCGACCACAATATCGCCACTTTGAGCAAGAATTACGACAAATATTGGATTCCTGCAGTGACGATGACTTGCTTCGCCGCCTCCTTCTCGAATGGCTTCTGGTAGCACCTTGTGCATCGACCAAGTCAGCTCTAGAGCGGGAGCTCTCATTTCTTACCCCCCTTTCACCGGCCAAGATATCCAAAAGATGCTTAGATGCGGTGCCTGAAAGCTCACGGCCATGGGCTCGAAAGGTCTTGATGTGGATATCCCTGTCCGTTAGCCCGCTGACTCCTGAAGAACTGGGAAGTGCACTTAGCCTTGATGCCTCTACGGGCCTGGTGCCTGGCCAGGAGCCATATGGAGATCTCATGTGGGATATTGAAAAGTGCCTTGGGCCTATGATCATCCTAGAGAGTGGTCAAGTTCAATTTCGCCATCCAGCTTCTCGGGATTTCCTGGCGACTAGCAGAGACGCTTCCGACCTAGAACTGCCTTGGTACGCTTGGAACTCTCCGGAAGAAGGTCATCGAGAGATCACAGATGCTTGTGTCGGATATCTCACCTCACGTTCTACTCAAGACAAGATCCTAGCAGCTTGCCGAACATGTCCTATTGATCAGCGAATTTTCGAGAGCTCATCAGATATCACATCGTATGCTGTCGAATTTTGGTCATTGCACTACCAGCGAAGTCACTCATCATTATCTCCAAAGCCAGAATCCTCCAGCATCGCAAACTTCTTCAATGATGATACGGCACTCGAGCGTTGGGATGCAGCCAAATGGTTCCTTTCAAATCCTCATATCAGATCGGACCGACTCTTCCTTTCACATATACCGGTAATTGCATCTATAGGCGACGAAGACTCGGTTAAAAACTGTATTCAGTCTCAAGAACCTGACAAACGGGATATTTCCCAGGCACTTATCGAGGCATCGAGATACGGACATAGCGATGTTGTCAAGTTACTCCTCCAAAAGTCAAGCGCAGATGCAGATATCTGCATCGAAGCTATAATGGCCGCAGCACGATCGGCTGAACTGGAAACACTGGGCATCTTGTTATCGTATGCTATTGAAACTTTGCACATAGCTCAGTGGCCTGGCGCTCTTACTTCGCGGCTCGCTTATCTCGGTTCAACTGAGCACTTAAAGACCATCTTAGGAGCTGGAGCAGACGCGAACTCGACAGATCCAAATTGTTCACCACCTCTTCACTGTGCCATCGTTAGAGACGAGACTGCAGCTTTCGACTCCCTAATAGAGCACGGAGCTGACCCTGCTGCCGTCAACTCCAACTGGGTAGACACGCCGCCCATAGTGGTAGCTGGCAAGTATGGACGAGCGAAGATCATCGACAGGCTGGCCAAAGCAGCACTCATCGGTGCACAGGATAACAAGGGCAGGAACGCTCTATGGTATGCGGGAGGTAGAGGTCACCACGCAGTGTTGCAAGCTCTCGTCAAGGCTGGAGCGAACACAGAAGTCCTCACTGCCAACGTGAGGGAACTTCGACCTGCCCTTATCCCCATCGTAGGGGCTCCCTACCCAAAGTGCCTCAAGTCAGTACTTGATGCTGGCGTGGATATCAATTCAAAGTTAAGGGAAGTTCACTCATTCCATGCATTGGGCATAGCGGCACGATCAGGCCACGTTGAGATTTGCCGTATGCTGCTTGATCACGGCACGTGTAAAGAGTTCGATGACGATTCTGCTCTTATCCACGCTGCGAGAGCGAATAATATTGAGATTGTGAACATGCTGCTCAAAGAGGGTCACAAGGTCGATGTGCAGTTGGACGACTCCCCATACCATGGCACGCCTTTGGTGGCGGCTGCTAGGGCAGGTTACACAGATATAGTTACAGCTCTCCTGGGGAAAAGAGCCAACGTCAACTATGCTGCTCCCAAAGAAATTACACCTCTGATGTCCGCCGTCCTGGGAAATCAAGCGGCAATAGCCAAGACGTTGATTAATGCCGGTGCGGATATGAATGCCGTTAGCGGCGGCGACAATAACAAATGGAATGCAACTCACTTTTCTTACGACTTGCCGGACTGTATGAAGGTTCTGGTCGAAGCTGGGGCTGATATAAACGCACTCGGTCCTGATGGCACGCCATTCTACCTCGCGGCGTATTTCAATCAGACAAAGGTAGTCGAGCCGCTTCTTGAGCACAAACCAGATCTTGAAACCAAATGCCCCGACGGAGACTTTACAGACGCGGGCTATACGCCGCTTCTTTGTGCAGCATCCTGTGGTTACAATGAGCTACTACGGCTGCTATTGGAAGCTGGTGCTGATATTGAAGCGAAAACTCCAAAAGGCGGGACACCTCTGATCCTAGCTGTGGCCACCAACCAAGAGGAGAGTGTCAAGATCCTACTGGAGTACAACTTGGACATCGACGCTAGAGACATATGGGAAGGTTCTGCTATCTTCTGTCTTCCTAACCCTGCAAATCTATCTGTCGTCAGACGCCTGATAAACCGCGGTGCCAGTTTGACAATCCGGAACAACGAAAAGTATACCCCTCTGGGGAAAGCCGTCGTGAACGGAGACCTTCCTTTAGTACGACTGCTCTCTTCTCAAAAGATTGATTTGAATGCGGAGGCTGCTGAGAATGGGACTGCTCTACACATCGCAACAGAGAAGTGCAACGTTGACATCGTCAAAGTGCTCGTCAAGAAGGGTGCTAGCCCGGATGTCGCTAATTCCTGGATGTATGGCTCACCTCTTCAGAGACTGTTTGAGAAATATTATACTTCTGCAGAGAACAAGGATATAATTGCCCAACATCTAATTAATGACGCTGGAGCCGATGTCAATGTTCACGGTGGCAACATGGGATCAGTCCTGAACGCAGCAATCCTGAGTGGCTCTCTAGACATGATCAAGCTCATTCTTGAGAAAGGTGCTGATATTGGATGGCAAGACCTCCAAGGGCGACGGCCGATACACTATGCAGCCTTGAAAACAGTTCAGCATTTCAACCTATTACTCGCGGGAAGTGGCGATGATGAAGAACGTCTCGGCATCACTACGAAGACCAAGTCTGGCCTGACAGTGCTACATTTTGCTGTAGCAACGGGAAGATCTGATCTTGTGGAACTGGTACTCTCACATACAAGTGGCACAATATCCATCAATGAGCCTGACGACGATGGTTGGACGCCTCTGCTCTGGGCATGTCGCGTTTGTGAGAGTTGGGGCACGCCCAAGGAGGTCAGTCCTGAAATCGTGAAGCTTCTTCTAGATCGTGGAGCAGATCCATCGGTTCGAGGTCGGACCTCAGATGACAGAGAATGGTCGCCCCTCAAGATGGCCAGATTCCATGGCGCATCACAAGAAGTGATAGATGTGTTAACAGCAAGTCCTAGTAAAAGAAAGGAAGATGACTGGAAGTCCAAGTTCCATGCTTCTAAGAAAGCAGCGCGAACTACATGGTATTGCGACTTATGCCTCTTTGTAAGTTTTCTCTCGCAACCAGTGTACACATTTTACTAACCCATCAGCACGTCTATGGTACCTTATACTACTGTGACGGTTGCGAGCTCTCGTATGGATTGTGTTTCAAGTGCTATCGTTATAGAGGAGATTTTCATCCCTATCACGATCAATGGGCAGAGCGAGGTCCAGAATTTGTTGACGATGATGATGAGGAGGAGGAAGAGAAGGAAGAGGAAGAGGATGATCCGAAGGGTTCACCAGGGATTGAGCAGGTGCAGGACGACGATTCTGAGGGTGATTGGTCGAATGATGAAGCCGAGGGAGAGGGTAAATAAAACTGGTTGAGCCTTGGTCAGTAGGTACAATCATGGTTATAGTTTATCTGAAAGAGACATTGTCTCAAATGCTGTAGTGGCGTTGTTTTCTACTGCAAGTTTTGTTGGAAAGCTGTAACTGTGATCATACCGGTGGCAGAATATTTCTATATAGTTGGGCCAGCCTTCTCTTGAACGATTTCTATCATGGAAAAGAAACTTATAGTTAACCTTCAGCCTAAAATAGAATGTTCAAAACAGTATAAACTCTATAAAAGGGCAAAACTTGTGGCTTGTTCAACATGAATTGGCAAACAACATACGTAGGGTAGCCAGTTGGGCACTGATATTGAAAGTAGGGATTAAAACCACTCAAGGGGTCTCGGGTTAAGACTAAGAACTATTTGAGAAAAAGAGATAAATTAACAAACTCGAGACGTAGACCTTATGCAATCATTTGCATGTACGTATTTATCAGAACGACTTAATGCCAGTGGCATTTTTTGTAATCCTGGGCCCCATAGACTTTGTCCATCCCTGCTGCAAACGAAAGATCAACAGCGGAGTGTCATAGCGGCGAGTCGAAGAACTTTTGATATGTCTCGTATAGTATCCGTAAACATAGTATAAATAATAACCTCTCGTCTATCAGTAACTATCGTGATTATCTTTGGCTATCATAAAGTTAATTATAGAACTTAGCTACGAGCCGTCCCAGCAAACTCTATGTCACCAAAGGGAGAGAGATATGCTATACGGTTCAACTAGTGGATATGCAGCATCGAACTAGCGAGTCAAGATAAAGACTAACATAGCATTGCCTTACAATAGTTCCTAGCATTCCAGTCAAAGCGTAGATCATCAGGTCGAAACGACCTTCCAGAACTTCCTAGTGGAGTTCGGCATTGCCTTGCCGACATCTAAAATTAGTCCTACGGTCTAGCCTTGGCGGGTAAATTGCAAATTTGAGGAGATCTGCATTGAAATCAAGCCAACACCATTGGTCAATTAGTTTACGAGCCCTGAAATTTTAGGGGGCACTCCACTTGGGTGGGCTCGTTCAGACTCGTTCAGGCTCGTATCTCCCGCTGTCGAGGTCTGGGTCCTAGTCATGCGGAATGCCCGACGGACATTCTAGGCTGAATTTATCCATAGGTTTTACACTATTGGGGAGCCCAGGTTCTCGTATTCTCTAATTCTGCTCCATATGTGAAACATCGTCTGCTGGGTTATTGTGCTTGGACTCTTGGTAGAAATGTAGTATAAGATGGCGAGAGACATCGTGCCATTCGCTTTGTAGCACACCAATACATTCGTTCAATTCATTTCCGTCCATCATGAAAGGCTCAACTACTCTCGCTATTGCGCTCGTTCAATTTAGTGCTGCTTCGCAGCTTGTGTGGCCCTCGAAATGGGATGAGGTTGAGGATCTCCTGTATGTGCAAGGAGGATACAACAAGAGAGGTTTCGCTGATGGTAAGAAACCCACTATTCATTCCCTCGTCCCGAGTCAATACTGACAATCCCTAGCGGTAAGAACTTGCACGTTCGGAAGCAATAATCCTGGACAACAAAACACGGCCGAATGGCTCCGAACAGCCTTCCACGATGTCATCACACACGATGCCAAAGCAGGAACAGGTGGCCTGGATGCTTCGATCTACTGGGAGTCTTCTCGACCTGAGAACCCAGGCCTGGCCTTCAACAACACCTTCAGCTTTTTCCATGGCTTCTACAACCCGCGCGCCAGCGCTTCTGACCTTACAGCCCTCGGCACAGTGCTTGCCGTCGGAGCTTGCCAGGGTCCTAACATTCCTTTCCGTGCTGGCCGAGTCGATGCCTTCAAGGCTGGTCCATCGGGTGTCCCTGAGCCTTCGACCAACTTGAAGGATACCTTCTCTGCCTTCACCAAGGCCGGCTTCACTAAGGAGGACATGACTGCTATGGTTGCTTGCGGTCATGCTATCGGCGGCGTGCACAGCGTTGACTTCCCCGAGATCGTCGAGATCAAGGCTGACCCCAACAACGATACTTCCGTGCCCTTCCAGAAGGACATCTCTTCTTTCCATAACGGCATTGTCACCGAGTACTTGGCCGGCACGTCCAAGAACCCTCTGGTTGCTGCAAAGAACGCGACCTTCCATTCTGATAAGAGAATCTTCGATAACGACAAGGCTACCATGAAGAAGCTTGCGACCAAGGCTGGGTTCAAAAGCATGTGTGCTGATATCCTCACCCGCATGATCGATACCGTCCCCAAGAGTGTGCAGCTCACCCCCGTCCTCGAGGCTTACGATATTCGCCCTTACATCACCGAATTGTCTCTTAACAGTAAGGGAAAGATTCATTGGACGGGCTCAGTCAGAGTCAAAATCACAAACAACATTCGTAGCAACGATGACCTCGCTATTAACCTCATCTACGCTGGTCGAGACGGCAAGAAGGTCACTGTACCTACGCAGCAAGTGACTTTCCAGGGTGGTACTTCTAACGGTGCCGGTGAGCTCTTTGCGAACTTCGAGTACGATGCCACCATTGACGCCAAGAATGGTATCACCAAGTTCTGGATCCAGGAGGTCAAGCCCTCCACCAAGGCGACCGTCACCCACGATAACCAGAAGACCGGTGGCTACAAGGTCGATGACACTGTCCTCTACCAGCTTCAGCAGTCCTGCGCCGTGCTCGAGACGCTCCCCAATGCACCTCTCGTCGTCACAGCCATGGTTCGCGACGCCCGTGCCAAGGACCCCTTGACCCTCCGCGTCGCCCACAAGAAACCCGTCAAGGGTTCTATGGTTCCCAAGTTCCAGACTGAGATCGTCAACTTCAAGGCTACCGGCAAGAAGTCCGCCGGCTTTACTGGGTTCCAGGCGAAGACCAAGTACGAGGAGCAGAACACCTACTTTGACATCGTCTTGAATGGTAAGCCTGCTTCGGGTGTTGAGTTCCTTACTACTCAGGTTATGCCTGATAAGTGTTCATAAGCGTATCATCCAATCTTTAGACATAGACTTGCATTTGGGTTTAGCATAGCGCATCGAAACTTTCATAATGGACTGAATCAATTACTTGCACTTGGCGTTCTCCCCGTACACAATTGAAGGTAACCATCCTTTACCTTCCAACAGAGTGAAAGAAATAACAGACTCATCAGGCTGTGACTGATCTATAAACGCGCTCGTGAGGAGAAATAGCCTTGCTTTTGGACCAAAGAAATCACATCGTCTGCGATGCCCCATGATAGCTCAAGACCTCTACCACCAATACCATACGCATGAACAACGACACCTGGTTTGAGATGTTCCAGTTCCAGGCGAAGGCCGCCTTCACGCGCTGGCCGACGACCAACGATGTCCCTGACAACATCGAAGCGATCGGACTCCTTGCTGTTTACAGATACAGGACCTTCGCTGTTGAAAGGGAACCACTTTGCTGCATTGGACAAGAGAGTCTGTCTTGTCTCAGCTGAAGGATAGGGGTTCCAATTGTTGGGCTCTTTGGTGCCTCCAATGATAGTGCCGCCTTCTGAGGGTCGAGGGATAGCGAATGACCAAGACCCATCCGAGTTCTGGCGTGTTATGGTCTTGAAAATTGGATTCCTCACAAGACATGTCTGGCCTGAAACACGTCAGTGATAGAATCGCCGTCGCTCCAGTTTCTTGTCACCTACCACGGATGGGGAATACTTTCGGATCGCCGAAGCCCATGCCCGAGCAGTTGATCACAACAGACACAGAAACTTCAATCGAGAAAGCCTCTTCTAGAGATGCAAGTGTGTATTGCCTTACACGACCTCCTCTGTTCTGAAATCTGCGCTGCAAGAATGAAGCATATAGAGGGCTGTTGAGAGAATATGTCCGATAACGAAAACCCAGTCGCAGGGAGTCACCTATAGCACTCAACTCACTGCTACTTAATAACTCAAAGCTCGATTCGAGGTGAGCATAGACCGATTTTGATACATCCTTAGTGGCATCGACATATTCAGGCGCTGGGTTTTCGAAGAACTCTTCTCCTGGCATGAATTCAACACCAGCGGCGAGTTTGTCTTTCTCAGACCAACTGTCAAGAGTATCATATGTCTTCTTCGCCCATACCGCTTCTTGGAGTAGCTGGGGAGTGTTCCCTGGGCATGGTCGATAATGTGCGCCGGCCCATGGTGTAGCGTAGTTGATGGACGTCTCGTTGGGCAAGTCTCGTGCGACAATGACGATAGACGGTGGGCTTTGTTGTGTAAGAGTTTGTTCTTGGATGCGAAGGGCCGTGGATAGTCCTATGACACCAGCGCTATAGGTTGCAGTTAGTCGTTGTTCTCAGCGGATTGATTGTTGAAGAGGAAAGCAATAGCTTCCAAGTCTAGCACACTATTCGACGCACCCAACGATAACAATAGTTTCACCTTGATGAGACATTCTGGACGAGCAGAAGTAGAAAATTGTTGGGGTAAGTACACGAAGTTATTTGGTTTAGGATGGAATACTTGGAAGACGAGCTAGTGAGTGCTCTTATAGGAAGAGAAAATTGTTGCAGGCTTATTCTCTCAGGTCGGGAGAAGCCGGTAGTATACCTCGCTCGTATAAGGCGTCTTATCAGCATTTCCAGGGTTCATATCATGGTTCTCAGTATATATTACATTTTCTGTCAGATTTCCACTGCATTGCCATCAATTGCCGAAGCCATTTCAAGGACGCCACTTGGTGGTCAAAACGAGTGCATCTGGAGCGATGGAGGGAGGTGTCCGTCGAGACTTGATTGGGCATTGACTTGCATTAGTCTCACGGAGATCCACCTCCATTCTTCTTTGACGGTGGAGACTGCGGAGAGGTCTATCACGGATTCATCCAGGCTTCTCGTTGGGGAGATGCAATCAAGTTGACTTTTCGGTATGGCCTCTATAAAAATGCCCCCCTAAGCTCTCTCCGAACATCGGAGACTCTCTTACCTAGTAGATTATAAGTAATTATCTCCGTCTTGGATCGACCCGACCTTCAAACTGATACTGTCCCATCTTAGATAACCGTGTCCAAGTCCTAGACCTTTTGACTCTTACGCCATTTCATCATGTCTCTCCGAACCGGCGTTCTGACTACTGACGCACCTGCCCCCAGTCCTCATCTCTCTCAGGCGATTATCCATAATGGAACAGTCTACTGCTCAGGCTCGTTCGGTATGGATCCCCAGACTCGACAACTGGCTGAGGGGCCCTACCATCAAACCGTATGTCCCTTTTGTCTCCCCCGAAATAAATGCGCATTCTGTGCCCTAACACTCAGAATAGGCGGGTGCTCTCAAAAACCTCAACGCTATTCTTAACAAAGCGGGAACAAGCCTTCACAATGCTTTAAAAGTCACCATCTTTATATTGGACATGGACCACTATGCTGAGGTCAACAAAGCATATCTCGAGTTTTTCACTTCAGATCCCAAGCCAGTAAGTTACATCCTTGCCTCGAAAGTCGACATAGTGCTGATAATGACCCGCAGAGTCGGACATGCGTCGCTGTTGCTCAGCTTCCCCTAAAGGGCGCTCATGTGGAGATGGAAGCTATCGCTGCTATTCCTGAGAAGTCTAGCAAGCTTTGATAATCCCAGTTTTGCTTATTTAACAAATTAATATGATATTGATTACATTTATCTTTTGACACCTGGTTAATGTAATGATAAAAAATGCGAGACTTCTTTGACAAGCCATGATAGGTTACTTCAGTAAATTTATAAGCTGAATATAGAACTACAAGAGTCAAGGCGTGAAACAAGCGATGTCCTCGTGCAATACTGGAGAAGGACTGCGTCAGTGTTTTCGAGGCGTGGTCAGGCCCTGTGATAACAATTGACCATAAATTATCTTTAGTCTCCTCCGATTCCTGACCACGCTCGCCGATGGCGGTTCAGCAACTGACCCTGTGGTCGGAGACGTATCCGCGAAGCTTGCCTGGAGCATTGATAAGAGCAGCGATCTAGAATAGTCAACGTTAACTGTAGCCATTGAATCCACTTCGGCAGGAAACTCTCGGAACGGAGATACACTGATCGACTTCACTTTGTCTAGACTTCTCAGCACATCAAAGCGCCCGTTGCAGCTATAAGATAGTGGGAATACTACTAGTCAGCCACAACGTCTAACGTTAGGTGCCGGATGGAGGTACACCTCCGTTGAACCACTAGCATTGCACCACTCTTCATGAAAAGCCTCACGGCCTCGCTTCGCGATATGGCCAATAGCGTTCCACGAATTCGAAGACTTACCAGAGTCGATGCGAGATACCCCACGATTCATGCCCCCGGTCCGGGGCCCCATACCTAGAGTATTATCTCGACCCGTTGTCGGTAAGCTTTCTCGAGCAAGAAAGATATAAAGTAGACCCTTGGCCTCCAGGAAAACAACCAATGTACTCAAACACATTCTCAATATCTTTCCATCATCAAGCCTTCAGCAACATGTCCACCAAGCTCTCGGAAGCGAACTTTGTCGCTGGTGATGGCAAAATTGGACTCTTTGGAAAAGGATCTTGGGTTGACTGGCACTAATTACAGTACTGCTTTGTCAATTCTGAATAATGGGTCAGTCAACTGTCGGTTACGGGAGACATAAAATAACGGGAGAGACAGATACATGCTCATGCAGATTCCGAGCAACATGATTCTGACCCGCGTCTGACCTTCGATTTATTTACCATCGTGGGTCCTTCTATGGTCTGTCGTATCGTCTGCCACCGCTGCCTGTAATTCATTCAACCATCTGATTGTCGTTCGCTTTTTCCTCGGCATATGTGAGGCACCTTTCTTCCCGGGCGTCTTCTTCCTACTATCCTGCTGGTATACCAAGAAAGAGTTGGCACTCCGTTATGCAGTTCTGTATTCCAGGCTTGTGCTTGCAACTGCAGTGTCTGGCCTAATGGCTGCAGGTATCTTTGCAGGCTTGGGAGGTGTAGCTGGACCTGAGGGATGGCGATGGCTGTTCATCCTCGAAGGTGCTGCTACATTTCTGCTGGGCCTAGTCGCATTTGTGATGCTTCCCGATTTCCCTGCTACAAAGAGTCAGAATTGGCTATTTGCCGCGGAGGAGAAAGAGTCGACTGTCACTCGTATGGCCAGAGATGCTGTGTCTGAGGAGGAACATGACCAATCTGTGTTGCATGGCTTGAGACTTACCGTCACTGATGTCAAAGTATGGGCTTTTGTAAGTGCTCTGAATCCCCATTTTTGCGAAAGCATCTGACCATGGCCCAGGCTCTTTTGCTCCTGTCTAACCAGTCTGCCTACGGGTTCAACTACTTCTACCCTGTCATCGTACGAGGCTTCAACTTGGGTAGCCGGACAATAACTCTTGTCTGCACCGCACCACCGTATCTCCTGGGAGCCTTCATTTCATACTTCATCGTTTGGCACAGTGACCGCAAAGCAGAGAGAGGGTGGCACATAAGCGTTGCGATCCTCTTCGCAATAGTCGGGTTTATTATCAGTGCTGCGACTATCAATATCCCCGCTCGTTATGCTGCATCGTTCTTGTACATCTGCGGCTGCTTTGGAGCAAACGCGGCTTTGTACAGCTGGGCTGCGTCTTCACTTGGTCAGACACCGACGAAGAAGGCTTGTGCAACGGCTATCATCAATGTCACCGGTCAGCTTGGAACCATCTGGAGCCCTTACTTCTTCGACTCGGATGATGAGCCAAGGTATACTAGGGCGATGATTCTTCTTTTGGCTTTTGCTGTATTGGAAATCTGCGTTTTCTTCTTGTTGAAGTTTATTCTTCGAAGGGCTAATAAGAAGATTATTGCTGAGTATGAAGGAACCGGAGAAATCCCGACACTATTCACTCTTTAGTCTTGTCCAATATGCTCAGGCTAGATATATTTTAAATCAGATATACAGACAGTATCCGATTCGTGTTCAACGGATAGTGTTTTGATATATGATTCTTAATCCATGCATAGATTTATGATAATTTGCGGTATAGACTTGCCCGAGACTGAAATATTACCATATTGGGGAATATTTGACTTGTCGGATCGCGTGCGGCACCATTTTCCAATGTCGCGGAGCCGCAGGAATAGAGTTCACTAGCAATGCAAGCAAAGTGGATTTTGCAAGTCGGCTTGTGCCCGAAGCTGCAAACACTCTTACATGAACCATCTAAACAGGTTCGAGATTACAATCAATGATTTGATAGAAACAGGGTAAGCTTGATAATTGGGATGCCAGTACCGGATTGCGATGGGCTGGCATAGGTATATGGGTAGAATTAGGTAAAGTTAGGTGAAATACATGTCTGCCTTTCGTCCCATCTAGATTCACTCTCACAGCGGGCATCGGCCATGACTCTTACTGTGGCGTTCCCTATTGAGTTAAAATTGCGGCTTTGCGGCATCTAATGCGGCGCATCGTGAAACTTCCAGCCGCTCGGATTCGAATCCTTGACATATCAAACAGGCAATCGACCTATCGCTACACAATAACCTCAGCACGCAATCGTTCCCCACGTTGTCGCAACAAAGGTCAGCGTAACAATCAAGTGCAAATCATCACGAAAAGGGCGATTCGTGAGTCAGTGTAATCAATTTAGAAGTATGGAGTCGATCTGATGTGATTTGATAGTGGTCTCATATCTGATAATCGTCCAAGATAAAGCGAAGCAATTCCCGCATGTAGATCACTCGGCTGTATCCGCTCTTCATTCCAATTCTTTATCTTTGCATCTGTAGATATGGGTGTCACAGAAGATTCAAAGGACCTTTCTAGGGTTCAAAGCCGGGAGAAAGAGGGAGAGACTGCTATTGTTTCTGAGAAGTATGCTGATGTTACGCTTCGCCTCGTTGAGGAGCACGGTGATCAGTTTGGACCTCTGACTCCCGAGAAGGAGAAGAAGCTGCGAAGAAAACTCTACTGGCACGTGATGGGACTCTTATCAGCGATCAATTTGCTTCTATTCGTATGTTCGCCAGCATCTGTTGCCATGGATTTACTGACATCTACAGATTGACAAATCAACTCTCGGATATGCTGCTATTCTCGGCCTTTTCGAGGAAACGGGTATCAACAAAGCACAATACAACAATCTGGGAACATTCTTCTATGTAGGTATGTTTCAGTCACTCTATCACCTCTTCAAGCCAGAACCTTTCTCATGCTATCTTAGGATACCTTGCTGCACAATGGCCTGGCCACTATCTCATGCAGCGGCTCCCCTTTGGTAAATTCGTTGCTGGATTAGTCTTCATGTGGGGAGCTACTATCCTTCTTCACTGCGTTGCAACCAAATACGCAGGCCTTGTCGTTCTTCGAATCGCTCTCGGTGCTACAGAATCAGTAGTCGTGCCAGCAATGGAGATGACAATCGGCATGTTCTTCAACCGCCACGAACAATCATTCCTTCAACCTTTCCTCTGGGTTACAGCAGCTTTGGCACCAGTCTGCGCTGCTTTCATCTCCTACGGTCTTCTCTGGAGTCATAGCGCAGTTCTCCCCTGGAAGCTTTTTATGATTGTTACTGGAGGCCTTTCTGTTGTGTTGTCTGTGTTTGTTTGGTTCTTTTACCCAAACAACCCCGCTGAGGCCAGGTTCTTGACGCTGGAAGAAAAGGTTCACTCCATCAAGAGGGTGCACGAGTCGAGTCAGAGTTCCATCGAACAAAAGCAGTTCAAGAAGGCTCAATTTCAGGAAACACTTCGGGATCCAGTTTCGTGGCTGTTTTCTCTCCAGGCTTTTACCCTTATGATGTCCAACAACTTAACATACGGTCAACAGAATCTCATCACCACAGCTCTCGGTGTCGATGCTCTGGGTTCAACCCTTGTTGCGGCAGCTGGAGGTGGCTTTGGAGTCGCGGTTTGTCTTGCTGGAACCTTTGCACTAAAGTGGTGGCCTTCCAATCTCGCTCTTCACGGCCTTGTCTGGTGTATACCTGCTGTCGCCGGTGGTATTGGAATGGTCGCCATCAACTGGAACGAGAAACTCGGAATGCTTGCATGCCTCCTCCTCGCAGGCCATACCTATGGAAACACTTACATCATAGCCCTAGGCTGGGCAACATCGAGTGCTGCTGGCTACACCAAGAAGCTTACCCGCAACGTCATGTTCATGGTTGGCTATAGTGTTGCAAACTTGATTTCACCGCAAATATGGGTTCCCAAGGATGCACCCAGGTATTATGGTGCTTGGATCTCAATGATTCTTATCAGCTGGGTGGGAACTCCGGCGATTTTGTTCGTCATTCAGTTTATTCTTAAGAAGAGGAATAAGGAGCGTATGAAGTGGGCGGCTAGCTTGAGTGAAGAGGAGAGGCTCGCACATGAGTTTGGCGAGGTTGAGCAGTTGGATGAGAATGGTCAGATTGTTCGAAGAAAGGTCGAGATTGCTCTGTTGGACCTCACGGACTTGGAGAACAAGTTCTACATCTATCCTATCTAGGGTAGTGGGATCAAGTCTAGTTACGGTCATGCCTAGGTCCATTTTAGCATAGAAAGAGTTGCCTCCGATCGCGGACCTGTTTGGTCTCACAAAAGAATCTATTGATAATTGAGATTTACCAGGTTCAGGTTTTTACTAAACACTATTTGCTGGAGTTTGCACATAAGAGTCTCGACTGCCTAGCAGGAAAAGGTCTGGAACATTCACTCTAGATCGATAAAGACTACGCGGCCTTGGAAGAAAAAGTCGAGATCTATCGGCAACAACCTCGGCTAACTCAAAGTGAAGCAATCTTCTCTCACAGGAAAGTAACTAAAAAAAGGCGAAGAGGCGCACATGACTGACTCAAGCTGAATCCAAGTCAGGGGTATCCGCTGCACTAGATCTAAGACTCCCGTCCCACTCGCATGGAAACGCCGATAAGCGCAGTGTTCGGTCCACGTGTCGCTTCTATCAGAATCATTAGCTCGTGGCGGTGGCGGTCGCGAATGGTGAGACTATTCCTGATATAAGCTTTCTACCCGCCGACTAGCTTCAGAATCGACTTTAGAACACTCAGATTGGGAAATCGTTTCGGGGCCTTCTCCGTTCGTGGCTGGGAAATTCGATAGTGAATCTGCTTCATGGCCTACCCCTGTAATTTTGAAAATGACGATGGGCTGACGTGGTGCTGGCCTCGAACTCTATGAATCGTGATGGGATTGTGAGATCGGGATCGTGACACTTTGAGTTTGCGGAGAGTTTGCTGGCAATTTGACCACTCTCTAACTATAAATCATTAAACTCAGATTTCAGCTGATGTTTATGAAACTCTGTTTAAACTCAGACATAAAAAAGGGGTTCGGCCGTTGGGAACCTTATTGTGACATCGTCCTCGTCCCACTAGAAAAACCATCTTGGCAACGGTCCAAACTCCCGGCAGCCTGGTTACTCTAGCACGTCGTCACTAATACCCTCTCATTGGTCTCTAGTCCAGGCCCAGACCTACCGTTCAGCTGACAGACGAGATGAAATCTAGGGTCGTCCCACTACACGTTGCCTCTATTCCCAAACGGGTATATTTCACCGTCTCCAAATAATTCTTCCGGCGCTATCTTCCGTCACGGCCGAGTCCCCTGGACTGAATCGAACATTTCATTCGACCGGTTTGCATCTTTTGTTGTCTAGCCTTTGGACGAAATCGATAGTTTCTTAAATGCCATGTTCAGCTGCTTGTAGGCCGGCACTATCCTCATGGTGTCGTAAGACTCTAGACTAGGAGCCATAATAAACTGGTCAAAGAGCCTACTAAGCTCATCATAAGCCATCCTAAACTCTTCTAAATATTTCTGTCACTCGGTATGAAGGCTTTGCCTTGCCAAGACTACTTAGTCTGACGGGCGAGCCGAGTACTTCTAGACTGGGCGAAACTCATGGCATTTTTCGTAACCGAGAAGCTGGTGGCCTCTGGGACTGGTATCAGATAAGAGACGGGATGTTATATCAGTGTATGTAGCCCCTGTAGAATACAAGGTCTGACCACGTACTTTTGTCCCTCCCCCGCGTCCGCAACCTTTCGTGCTGTTGCGTTGAATCACGGCTCAACATGGCCAAATTGCCTGCCTGGCTACTGCTCCCGCTCGTCTGTGGGAGCAGTCTTGCAAAAGAAGGTTCTGTTGTCCCTGCTTTCGTTGATTCTTCCTCCAGCCATTCCACTCGTTTTGCTTCCCTTCATGACACTCCTTTGAACGGCGCTGTTCCCGTTGCCCCCGGCGGTTCTTCGTCGTTCACTCCCCAAGTCAATCCGCTTGTTAAGAGGTCGTCGGCATGCAAGCCAAGACAGCCCCAGGGTGGTATTGGTGTTGGAGCTCCGATCTTGACTGCGAGTGGAACCTCCTCTACCACGGCTCCCTACGAGACATCCTCTGGGACATCTGATGCATCTAAGCCAGAGACTACCTCTACCATTGGAAGTGTCTCATTGTCTGAGACTTCATCAACCATTGAGGTTACACTCACTTCTGGCGCCTCATCAGGACTTGCTTCAGAGACATCGGTAACTTCTGCCGACGGCGACAACCACTCTTCATCAAATGAAGTGGCAGCACATGATGCTTCAACATCTTCACTATCCGATGCCGATACAGCTTCGACAGATGCAATTGGCGCCAAGTCAGCCACAGTCGCTTCCGACAGCACGACTACCGGCCTGACGACTGTGAACCCAACTACCACCGATACTGTTTCAGCCTCATCAGTTGATCCAAGTGCTGCTTCCCACACGACTACTGGCTCTGCCTCGATTTCATCTCTAGAGCCAAGCGCTGGCTCAGGTTTTACAAGTGGCTCTGTCACCAGAAACGTTGATACAACCCTGGCCACTTCAATCGATTCAAGCGCAACTTCGGACATCGCTCCTGGAACCACCACAACAGGCAAGACCTCAGTCTCTGACAATGTCGCATCGTCTTCTGAATCAGGCGCTGGCTCAGATACGACTTCTGGCTCTGCCACCAGCGACGCCTCTACTACCTTGACCGATTCATTTGAGTCGAGCGCCACCTTGACCTCTGAGACGAGCGAGACTCTCACATCGTCTGGAACTCAAACTTCCGAGGCATCACACTCTTTGACCACCGAATTTCCTTCTTCTTTCACTTCTTCACAACAAACATCAGAGAGCGTGGTTTCAACAACAACTGACTCGCCTCTAGTACTCACGGTTGCCGCTGACGGAAGCGGCGACTACACTGCCATTAACGATGCTATCAAGGCAGCCCAGACAAGTGGTTACCCAACTGTGACTGTCCTTGCAGGCACTTACACCGAAAACGTCGTCATCCAGGCTACACCCACCGTCACCATCGTTGGTGAGGTCTCCAACAAGCGCGATGTATCCTCTCCTCCCCTAGTTGTCATCGACAACGGTGGAAAGGCCAACCCTCCAAACGCCAACCCTGCACTGTCTTTCTCAACGGCGAGTGCTGCTGGTATCACGTGGAAGAACATCAAGTTCTCCAATAGTCAGGCTGGAGGTTCAGGCGGTGCTGTCTTCCTTAGGGGCAGCAAGAATGCCTTCTACAACTGTCAGTTCTATGCTGCCGGTATCGCTGCCATCACTGGCTCTTATGCCTCTGCCATCGTCGCCAACTCGTACATTGAGGCCGCTGACAAGGTCCTCTACAACTATCCTTCACTCTACCTATACGGAACCACGGTCACAGCTACCAACAGCAACGGTATCATTGTCTACAACAAGGGCGCTCTCTCTGGAAGCACGCTCTACAACTCGACTGTCGTCTTCGATACCTGTGATATCAGCCAGAAGAGTGGATCAACCAATACCCGTGTCTTCCTTGCCGCGGGCAACGGTGATGGCTCCGTCGCTGTCTTCCGTGATACGAGCATTGGAAGCTTTGTCGCTGCTACTGGTGTCTATGTCGATGCAAAGACTCAGTCTAAGCTGAACAGCTATATCGAGTTCGGCACTACTGGAGATGGTAGCTACTCCAACCATGTGGCTGATCGCTCGAATTATGTGACCCTGGTCACAGACCCCAAGGACCTTTCTCCTTACGAGATCTCCGCCCTTTTCAAGAGCGCCTACTATAGCGTCGCGGTTTCTTCCCTCGATTGGATTGATCAGGGTGTTTTGAGTGCTATTCAGGCCAGCAACGCCAAGGACTTCAAGCAGGATGTTGAGACTACTACTTCGGCTGCCCATACGACTTCGGATTCTTCCTCTGCGACGTCCGAATCAGCAACTACTACCTCCGATTCGAAGAAGACTACTTCTGAGTCGCTGACAAAAGCCGCTGACCCTGCGACAACTACCTCTGATGCCCTGTCCAAGGCCATATCTGCAGCAAGCACCACAGAGGAATCTACTTCCGCCGCACCTACAACATCATCTTGCTCGCTGCCTTCTTCTGTTCCCAGCACAGCTCTCGTCGTCGGTCCCAAGAGCAATCCTTGTGCTTCTTACGACACTGTCGCTTCCGCAGTCGCAGCCCTTCCTGCTGATGACACCACCCAATACGTCTACATTCTTGCTGGAACCTACCAAGGACAAGTCTCAGTCGTCCGTGTTGGTGCTACTATCTTCCGTGGTGAGACAACTGACGGTTCTTCGCCTAAGAATAACAAGGTCACCATCACTGCCAGAAACGCTGTCTTGTCAAGCAGTGGTGGTTCATTGGGTACTGCGACATTCTCTGCCAGCAAGTACGAAGCCAAGCTTGTGTCTTTCTACAACATCAACTTTGAGAACTCCTTCGATCCCACGACCAACAACATCGCTCTCGCTGTGTATGCCAAGGGAACAAAGGTTGCCTTCTATGGCTGCGATATTGACTCGTCTCAGGGAACTCTGTACCTAGACTACGGCAATTTTTTCTTCAGTCACTCAAAGATCTCAGGAACCACTGATTTCATCTGGGGACAAGGCGCTGGTTATATCTATAACTCTCTCATTGTTTCTCGGGGATCTACCACTGGACAATCTATTGCCGCCTACAAATACCAGGGCCAATACGGCGGCTCAAGGCTCGTGTGCGACCTCTGCGCCGTCGTCCCTGAGTCAAGCTCTGTTCCTGAGGGAAGCACATACCTTGTCCGTGATTACAGCACCAACTCCAACGTCGCTTTTGTCAACTCGTTCCTCGATGGGCATATCGCAGGCGCTGGATGGAAGATTGCTTCTCCCAGCACTTTCACCGGTAGCTTCACTGAGGGTAACAACACTGGTCCTGGCTGGGACTCTTCTGCTCGTCTGTCTGCTGCAACAATAGCCAGCGATACTTCTTCTTTCAGCGCTGCCGGTATCTTGGGTAGCGATTCTTGGATTGATAAGGCTGCCATTGCACCCTTCCAGGGATGGCCTGACTCTGTGTACGGCAAAGATGCTACCACCACAACCACTTCAGCTGCGACTACAGCTTCTAGCACTACAAGTGCTACTGCTGTCGGTGCTACCTTGACTGTTGCTCCCTCTCCCACTGGAAATGAGTACAAGACTGTGGCCTCTGCCCTCGCTGCCATTCCCGACGACGGTGACGACTACACCATCTTCGTCAAGGCCGGTTCATACAACGAGCAGCTTACTCTCACTCGCTCTAGCGGTCATGTTACTATTCGTGGTGAGACAAGCTTCGAAAATGATTTCACACAGAACGAGGTCCTCATCTGGTTCAAGCTGGGCTACTCTACTGGTGCATCCCGCAACGAAGAGACTCCCGTTCTCTTCTGGAAGACCACTTCAGCCTCTTCTGGTCTCTCGCTGTACAATCTCAACTTCACCAACACTTATCCTCAGACGAGCGACACGGCTGCTCTCGCTGCTGACTTCTTTGGAAACATGGCGGCGTATGGATGTGCTTTTGACGGCTTCCAGGATACCCTTCTTGTCAACCAGGGTATTCAGGTCTTCTCCAACTCATATATCGCTGGCTCCGTGGATTTTATCTGGGGTTACAGCAAGGCTTTCTTCCATGGGTGCTATATTGCGTCGAACACCGCCAATGCCTACATCACCGCCAACAACCGCAAGAGCTCTTCTTGGGCTGGCGGCTTCGTGTTCGATAAGTGCAAGGTCACATATACTGATAGTTACGGATCTAATTTCGGAACAACGTCGCTCGGCCGGCCTTGGTCTCAGTATGCCCTTGTGGTTTACATGAATTCATTCCTCGACAAGCACATTTCTCCACAGGGTTGGGCCACCTGGTCTTCAAGCAACCCCCAGACATCGGTAAGTAAGAGTTTAGAGCAGCTTAGAAGACTTTAGGGGACTTTAGGGGATACTCTTCTAAATTTGCCATACGGCTTGCTAACAATATCCTTTCCAGAACGTGCTTTTCGGAGAGTTCAACAACACTGGCCCCGGCAACTGGACTTCGTCTAGAGCCAGCTTCGCCACAAAGCTCACCGAGTCACAGGCTGCTGCATACTCCCTTGGGTCGTTCATTGGAAGTACCAGCTGGCTTGACATGAAGGCATACAACCTTGCCCCTAGCTACGCCATCGATGGCTCTGACGTAGCCACCGATCCTGAGACCGACACCTGGCCAGTCCATCCTTCTGACGGTACCACCCCTCCCAATGGTGCTGTCACTGTCTCCGTTGGCGGAGAAAAATCAGGCTCTTACTCCACTCTCACCGATGCTCTGAACAGTCTACCCAAGGACTCGACTCCTCAGACCATCTTCATCTATGCCGGAACATATGAGGAGCAGGTGCCTGCTATCAACCGACCGGGACCTGTCACCATTATTGGTTACACTGAGAGCGACCCTGGAAAGACCTACGCTAGCAACCAGGTTACCATCACTCAAGCCAAGGGTCTCTCGGTTGCTGGTACTATCCCCGCCGGTCGCAGCAACGCAGATACAGCTACTATCGCGACAGCCAGCACAAAGATCGCTTTTTACAACGTCAAGTTCGTCAATTCTGACAACTTGGATGGAGTGACACCCAGCTATGTCACTCTCGCTGCCAGTATCTACGGCAACGACATCGGCTTCTATGGTTGCTCCTTCATTGGCTGGCAGGACACTCTTCTTAACGGCGCGACAAATGGTTACCAGTACTACGAAAGCTCGTACATAGAAGGAGCGATTGATTTCATCTGGGGATACAGCAAAGCCTACTTCAAGGGCTGTACTCTGGCTGCCAAGCGTGCAAAGTCAGCCATCACAGCACAGAGCCGTAGCAGCGCGAGCGCGATCGGAGGTTACATCTTTGACCAGTGTCTTTTCACTGAAGCTGCTTCAGCTACTGTGGATCTCCAGGGACAGGTCTATCTTGGCCGACCTTACAGCGCATACGCTCTCGTGGTCATCAAGAACAGTTACTTGGATAGCATCATTCAGCCAGCTGGTTGGAAGATCTGGTCTACAACCGACCCTCGCACTGATCATATCACTTTTGCTGAGTACAACAACGAGGGTCCCGGAAGCTGGGAGCAGAACACGGCAGCCCGAGAGGCCTTTGGCTTTGCTACACTTCTGACATCAGATACCTACTCTCTCGAGTCTGTCATGGACAGCACTGACTGGATTGACATGACCTACTGGGACACCATTACAACGCCTCAGCCTAGCACTGTCACACCCACTCCTGTTCCCACTGGTCCCTACAGCGGAAAGACTCCTCCTGCTGGTGCTTACATTGTCTCCAAGGACCCTATCGATGGAGTCACGACTTATGACACCATCCAGGCTGCCATCAATGCTCTGCCCCTTTCCACCAAGGTCACCCCCACTGTCTTCATCTATCCCGGCACATACAAGGAGCAGATCGTCCTCAGCCGACCTGGAACCACATTCTTCATCGGTTACTCTGAGTCTCCTGAGGATAACTCCAAGAACCAAGTCACTATCACCTACGACAAGGGTATTGACACACAGGCTGAAGCATCCAACTCTGACTCGGCTACCTTTTACGCCACTGGTAACTACTTCCAGGCTGTCAACATCAACTTTGCTAACACCTTCGGCACTACCGCCAAGTAAGTCTCAATCACCCATAGGAACTCGACATCCACTAACAGACATACAGCTACGCCAGTCTTGGTTTCGCAGTCAAGAGCAGCAAGTTCGCCTCGCTCTATGGCTGCCAGGTCTATGGTAACCAGGATGCTCTGCTCATTAACGGTAATCTTTTCGCATACAACTCTTTATTCACAGGAAACATCGATATGATTTGGGGATCTGGAGCTGGATACTTCCTCAAGTCTACCATTGCTCCCAACAGAGATGGCATCGCCTTGACTGCGAACAAGAAGGGTACCAACACTGGACCTTCTTGGGGCTTTGTTTTCGATCAGTGCACAGTCTCTCCTGCTGGTGGCGCTTCTTACTCCAATATCTACCTCGGTCGACCTTGGGATCAATATGCTCGCGTTGCCTACATCGAGTCTGAGTTGGATTCTTGTATCGCTGCTGCAGGTTGGCAAGCTTGGACCAAGGCTGATCCCCGAACAGCCAATGTCATCTTTGGAGAGTTCGACAACTCTGGTCCTGGATCTTCCACTAGCCAGCGTGCTTCTTTCGCCAAGCAGCTCTCTGGCGAGGACGTTGCACAGTTTGAGTTGGGCACTTTCTTCACTTCTACGGCCTGGATCAACATGACCCTCGTTGACGCGACACCTTTTGATGCGGGCATTGCTGCTACTCAGACCTACAGCTCCACAACTGTTTACACCACTCAAACTGTGACAACATCTCAGACAGCTTTGGTCACCACCACCGGAGCCGATGTGATTGTTACAGAGAAGTCTACTTCTACTCTTGATGTTGGAACCACCATCACACCTGATCCTACCACCAAGACCAACACTGAGAAAAGCACAACCACTCAGACTCAGCAGATTACTCAAGGTGACAGCGTTGTCACAGTCAAGTCGACTGACGTTGTGGATGTTGGCATGACTGTCACTCCTGCTGACGTTACCAAGACTTCTACCAACGTGGTTGCCGCGACTGTCACTTCTTGGATCACAACTTCTGCCAAGGCTGTCACTACGACCGTATCTACTACTGCAGTCACAGTTACTCCCAAGTCAGTGACTCAGAAAGAGACCGAGTTTACAACGGTCTTTGCTACCAGGACCTCAAGCCCTAAGGCTGTCACAGTCAAGAGCACCACCACTACCACTGTTGGCACTGGCGGTACTACTACCACTTCCCTGAAGGCCACCACAGTTGTGTCTACTGTTGTCACGACTTCAGTCAAGACTGTCTCTAAGACCACAACACTCAAGTGTATCCCAACCCAGGACAAGCGTGATCTCGGCGCCGCAGCAGTTCTCAAGCCCAGAGCTGCTGTTGTCTTTGGTAACCCTTCATTCGATCTCTCTTCTGGTCTGACCCGCCGTGATCTGGACCTTGGCTCCATCAATCTTGAGGCTCGTGCCGAGGCTCTCCGAACAGTCACTGTCACTGTGGTCTCAACCTACACCACCAACGTCAAGACCTCTACCGCCACTGTCCCCGGCAGCACAACTACAACAGAGTTGATCACCACCAAGACAGTTGGAAAGACAAGCACCTTGAAGCCCGTGACTGTCGTGGAGGTGTCTACATCTGTCGCCACGCGTTTCGCCACTGTTACCATTCCAGGATCAACTTCTACAACTACAGAGGTCATCACCAAGGAGTCAGGCAAGACTACTACTCTCAAGGCTGCTACCACTACAGTCGTCGTCGACGCCACATCTGTCGTGACCGAGAAGAAGACCACCACTCTCCCCGCAGACACAGTGACAGTCTACAAGACTCTCACTCAGACTCTGGCCGCAGGAACTGTCAAGGTTACTTCGACCAACACCGTCAAGAAGACTTCCACTGTCACCCTGGACCAGCAGACTGTCACAAGCTGGGCTACGGTGAAGACCACCCTGCAGCCTTCCAGCACGGTCACGGAGCGAAGCACCGTGTCCAAGGTTACCACTTCCGTGATCAAGTCGACACAGACGAATTGGGCTACCAAGACGAGCAAGGGCGCTGCTGCTTGCACCAACTAAGCTGGGTATTTAATTCATTCTAGTTCATTCGTGCGACATAATTAGTCAATTTAGCCATAATACATACTGTAATTTTGCCCATGTTGTGTCTAATCTCTCTGCATGCCCTCTCGTTTTCGCTTCGTGACTCAGTGCCATGCGATACCCATGCCGTGGAGCTGGAGATCACTTGCAGATCTTGAGCTTTGCCTGAGCGCAAGTGACTGTGCACAAGCTTCGATCGCGAATCGCGGCTGTAAAATAATTGCCATGTTGTGCCTATCAACACTGCAGCCATTCATTACCTCTCCCCGAGTATCGATGTTTGCACCGGCAAAAGTGGAACACTCGACGCCGATATCACCACCATAAATTGGAGATTCAAGGTGTGATTTGGGGGTAGTCAGTCAGAATTGGAGACGTCGCTTATGGAAATCCCACATTCCGTCGTTATCGGCGTTACTAACTCAAACTCTCCGGTTAAATGCAGTCATAATCTGTTAGCGCCAGGCGCATATTTTAACTCTCGGGAGTTTACCCTCACCTGGAAATACTTGAGGATAAAGGATCTGAAGCCTGTTGGCCGTTTGTCCTGTAGAAAAGGGCACAGTTAAGATTAGAAACCCTTGTGTTACAGAAGCAAATTACCCGGATACCATAAAATCAGCCACTACGATAATTCTGCAGAAAAAAGACAAACGCCATACTTAAAATGATCGACACCGGAATGATCCTCCGACAGCCTGGATAAAACCAACCTGTGTTACGAAAACAGCGTCATGCAGTGAGATGCTGGCGCAATACGACCCTACGGATAACAGCGTGAGCTGAAAAGATGAAAATATACATGAAATACGAATAAAATTGTCTCTGTCGTGCCTCGGTAGAGTTGTTTATCGTTCAAGTTAAGCTTATGATATGTGGAGATGCAGCCGGTCGATCATCAAAAGGAATGAGAACAATTCACATGGAAATACGCGTACCCAACTGATCAAGTTAGGGCCAGAACCTGCGACGTGTCTTGCATGATTATCCAAAATCTTACTTCACATTTACCTTACGGATAAGGCGGCATCATTCCTGAGACTGGGGTCGGCAGATCTTCATCTGTGAATATCCCTGCTGCCCGTGCAGGCCTAGACTGAGCAAAAGGTCCCCTGCGGTAGATTTCCCTGCGTCTACGGACTATTTTGGTCGGTGAGATCCTCCACTGTCAGCCGTGTTTTGAGCCTTGTGCATCCTCACTGCAGCATGTGTTCTGGCTTCCGATAGGTCTTTTATTTTGTTGGTGGTCAGGGATGTTGGCTGTTGGCTTATTGACTGTTTCACCTGACAGGTGAATGGTGAGTGAGAATGGCAAATGATCACAGGTGAGAGCGAGAGACAGTAGCTGTGTGTGGAATACCTCATATCATTAGAGGTTCATTTCATTATACAAGCGTCAAAATGTATAGGTCTTATATCCATGCAAAAGTAGTTCCTTTTTACTCCGTCCAATCGTAATATCCCTTTTCGCTAGACCAAACGCTCATATACAAACTCATGCAATGCCCTGTAAGATGTTCTGCAAGACATCGCGTCCAATATCCACGGCTTAGACGGTGTATCGGAAGAAGGTGGCGTTGTCGCCAGAGTCCTGCTCCATCTCCTTCTCAGCGCGGGTGTACTCATGAGGAGCCTTGTGGGTCTGGTCACGTCGGGCGTTCTCGCGTCGGAGGTAGATAGTCATGAAGATGCTGAGAATGCAGCTCATGGTAGTAGTGGCGACCAGAGTCCAGTGACCGGAGCGGTAGTTGGGAGCATCATCCTTGCGGTAGACAAAGCCAGAGACGGCACCACCAAGGTTACCCTGTTAATGAGATGTTAGTGAAACTGTGGCTGAATATGTCTGAGACATTGGGATAAAACTTACGAAGCCGACGTGCATGGCAATGCCAACACCACGCTTGAGAGAACCACCAATGTTGTTGCCGTTCCAGGCGACACCTTGGGGAACGTTGGGGTAGATACCGCAGGTGATGAGGAAAGCGGCGAAGTACTTGGCACCGTGGGATTCAACAGTAGCAAGGATGATGAAACCAATGATGCTGAGAGAAATGTTAGCAAATGAGTTGTTGTGAATGTGCCAAGTCGGGAAGATCTCCCGTTCTAGAATCTTGGCAGGTTGGAGAAATACTTACGCGACAACACAGAAGAAGATCATGTAGATACCACGCTGGCCGTGTCTATCAGCAGCGAAACCACCGCCGATGGTGAAGAGACAGGCGACGACGTAGGGAGGAACAGACATGAGCTGAGCCATCTCGTTGGTGTAGCCGAGACCCTTGACGATGGTGGGAAGGAAGATGGAGATGGAGTAGAGAGGAGTGTAGATTCCGATGGTGATCATCATGTGAACCCAGATCTTCCAGTCCTTGAGAGCATCCTTGGCGAACTTCATGTTGAAGGCATCGGAGAGAACAGATCGATCCTCCTCGAGACGTCGGAGAACCTCCTTACGCTCAGAGTCGTTGAGGAACTTGGCAGTGTCGGGGTAGTCGTGCATGACAAAGAAAGCCATGACAGCGAATACGAAAGTGATGAGACCCTCGATGATGAAGATCCAAGCCCAGCCGTCAAGACCACCAAGACCTTTCATCTCCATGACACCGCGAGCAAAGAGACCACCGAAAGCACCAGCAGCGGTAGCAGCAGAGAAGAAAACAGCCATGCGAAGACCGCACTCGTGTCGCTTATACCAGAGAGTGATGTAGTAAGTGATACCGGGGAAGAGACCACCCTCAGCGAGACCGAGAGCCATGCGAGTGGCGAGGAAACCACCAAAGTTCTTGGTGATACCCATAAGAGTTGTGACGATGGCCCAGGCGATCATGATGCTGGGAATCCAGATGGAGGGACGGAAGCGCTTCATGGCCATGTTGGAGGGGATCTCGGCTGCGACGTAGAAGGGAAAGAAGACGGCGACAGCAATCTAAGCGTGTTAGTACCTTGCATATTCCCGGCAGATTGGTAAAAGTCAAGGTTGTACTCACGTTGTAATCCCACTTGCCGTCCATGCCCAGGGCATCTTCGAGACCAGCGAGCTTAGCATTACCGATGTTGGTACGGTCGAGGAAAGAAAGGAGGTAGAGAAGAGCCAGGAAGGGAAGAAGCTTGATGTCCATCTTGCGGAGGAGGCGCTTGGTGGCAGGCTCATCGAAGACCTCCTGGGAGGCATCCTCGTGGAAGGAAACGGCCTTCTCATAGTCGACCTTTTCGGTTGATGAGCTGTCAACCTGACCAGAGGTCACCTTGTTGTCATGTTGGTGAAGCATTGTGACTTCTCTTGACTTGGGATGATGGAAAGAGAATAGGTAGGGATCAAGTGAGAGTTGTTTGTCTGTCCTCAGGGAAGGAGATGAGAGAGGATGCTTCTGATCTGAAGAACAAGAACGAGAACTGGGGAAATAGTCTGGGGAAGAGCCCACTCTTTATACTAGAGTGAATAAGAGAGCAACAGAGGAGAAGAGACAGTGGCAGTCCATGATACCCCAGATCAATACTCGGGGTGTATACAACGAAACTGCCACTGCGACTGTCAAGCAAGGTATAGGTCCTTGTAAGCAAGCAAGCCCAGTCCCGTTTTCGAAAAAGCCTCCGTCGTATAAAATCCACTTTCCGCACGAACGGCAACTAAGCAAGGGTTATTTTAGAGTGGCCTACAGTACAAGGTGTGCAAGAGAGATAGAGTGTGCTGCCCCATCTCAAAAGGCCCAGATGCGACTGGCCAACACCTCCAACTCCAATCTTTACAGGGGGTCGACCAACACCTAAACTTAAGGGAGAAAACTCCACTCACACCTGTTTTTTTTCAGTTACCCCATGTTATCATGGCTTACACTGGTACTGGACTGTACGTATTTTACCCCATGTTGTCTGTCTGTCTGTCTTGTCTTTTCCCCCGCTCGGAGACCAATCGCCGGACCCCCAAAGAAACATGCATGCACCTATTGTAATGCCAAGGAAGAACGCCCACACTTTGTCTAGGCCCTGCTGACCAAGGAAGAGGAGAGGAGAAGTCAATGAGGACAGAGAGAGTCTCGACTGAGAATACTCGGGGTGGCCTCTTTTTCCTCTTCTTACATGGATGGACCGGTTGGTTGGGTGAACACTGAATTGTTTCATTGTACAATGAGCGCCAAGTGAACAAGAGATATGGTCTCTGCCGATCTTGTGTAATGTGATAGTTCCCAAGAGATTTTCCAAGCCCATCAGCCAAGCGTGACAAAAAAGCTTGACACAGATTTCTCATGTATGCCAAGTCGGTACTGGAGAGATGTTGCAACCCCGACAGTTACGGGGAGGGAACTGCGCCGCCAGACGTAGAATGCAATGGGACAAATCCCCGCTCCCATTTTTATTTCGGGAGCATGCGACGGTATGGCGTATTGCTCAGTCAGACTTGAATATGCCAATGCTGATACAGAACATTGCCATCTCTTGTTTGGTGATCTGATGAACAGCCCTGTCTAGACTGCTTGTGTCTTGTGGGCGATCTCCATTAACAACATCGTACCATGATGGCCCTACCGTATGTCATTTACTGGAATGGCAATCTACCTACCACTCCCACTAACACTGACACCTTGTACTGTAACCGTGCGTCACCCACGGACCCCGAGAAAAGCAGGCTGTCGTTGTGTCCGAGATGTGTGAGATGATAATTTGCCGTCCGTCCCGACGGGCCCTGATGGTGCAGTTGCAGGCAGTATTGGATGCATCAAGACACATGGCAAGGCATCCACTACGAGAGGCATAGCTATCAACTCTGCATGTTCCCACGTGTATGCATCATAACATCCAAGATAAGGCAAACATACGCCGTACGTACGTAGTAGTAAATCAGCATAGCATCACAGCGTAGTACATTCATCTTGTCAGGCACGAGGTTTCATCACGTATCTGCCAAGTCAAGTGCCTAGAAAACGCCCAGCAGATTCACCAGATCTCGTGGCTTCGAGGAGAAAAGAGCCTCATCTGCATTGCTTCACTCTACCTCCCTCGGGGGCTTGCCTCAACGGCTTCGGCTATCTTGACAGCCGTAGCTCATATCGGATCAATGGAAGCTCACTCTTTTGGACCTAGTGTGAGTCTGTAGGGATGATCTTGTCTTGAAGGAGGAAGAGACTGGGACAAAAGGTGAAATGCGCTTGGGACGCCACCACATGGCAAATACGCGCGGCGTGAGATCGGTGAGGGGAAGAAGATGGAAGTGTGTGTGTGTGTGTGTGTGTGTGAGAGAGAGAGAGAGAGAGAGAAAGATAGTGCTGATACGAGAGGGGAAATTCCGTGTGGGAAGAAGCATAAGTTACAGGTTAATGCTAATGTTAATGTTATTTAGTGGCCTTTTCTGGCTCTGTTGGTTGGTGCGAATGAATGCCCGACCCCAGATACGCTGGGGGGGACCAATTTTGCGGGGGAATTACCCACCCAAAACTCGACTGTTTTAGGCTGCTCACAGGATCCGGGCTGATTACCGCGCTGGGCCTCCGCCCTCCAGTGGGCCACTCTCGTCTGTTTTCAGAGCCCTCGGCCGCTGTCTTTTGTCTCACTGGCAGCATCCAACAGCTCACTTTCGCGTCTCCATCGACCGGTCGACTCCCGAGCTAGGCTCCATCTAAGGTAGAAAATCCGGGGCAGAATATGGAGATTGAAGAAGAGATTCCGGGGAAAAGCAAGATGAAGATTCTGGGGAAGCCTGCTCGTACGGGAAAGAACGGGGTTGCATTTTGACAGCTTCAGATTGAATCTCATCTTCTCTGTTTACATACTCGATACCTAGCGCTATCTCAGATCTGACTGATGCTTCTATTCTATGCTTCCATCGATTTGGAGACTCTTAGTGCACTCAAGCTCCGCACGTCCGGAACATTAATACCCTCGGCTAAAGCGACAAGACTGCAACATTCTCCAAGTTACTCACACTCTCTCCTCTCCTCTCCTCTTACCGCTCAATCCCCCCCTAAACTTTGGAGAAAACAACACCTCTCGTTACGTACACGAATTGAGTTCCCCAAAAAGCATGGACCAGACAAAAGGAGATGGAGGGTGACCCCCTGCTTAGTGCCTACAGGGATATGATATGGGCTTCCCGGCTAAGATACCGGATGCGCGCTTCTGGCTTTTGTTGAGCGGACACTAAGCGGAGACTCCTCCAAGGCAGACCAGACACACAATCTCTTTTCTCATCACATGGTACTACTGGGCTCTCCTCATAACTTAAGCAGCTTAAAGTAAAAGATAAGCTTGATGGCAGTTCTCCACTGATCCTCCACGCCGTTCTTTATCCTAAGGAATAGCTAGTTAAGTGAAGTGGACTCGGTAGATATCCACGGATGAGTGAGAACCTTGTTTTGTCATTGTCTTGTAATCACCACTTTCTCATATGATGCCATGTTTGTGGATACATGGTCTGAGATGACTCAAGTACCGACAGAATGAATCTACAGTACATCTCATCTCTCAGCATCTGCTCCCTCTCTCTTGTCGTCTTAAAATCTCACCCCTTCGGTATTGTCCTCCGTCTCCACTACTCCGCACTCTCAACTCTCTCTCCCAGGCTTTACCCCAGCATCTGCCACTGCCACCCGGAGAACATGACCTTTTTAGGATTGGGGCATTTCCTTTCCTCATGCCATTTGCCTAAATCTGACTTTTCCTGAGTCTTGGCTCTTCAGCCTTTTTTTCTCTCCATGACTCCCCTGTTTGCCCCCCCCCCCCCCCAATTCGTAACAACTGCCCCCAAGATGCAAAGAACGAGAGAGCGTATGGCACCATCTCTTTGCTTCACACCACCAATTGCCCAACCTATCACTGGTCAACATTCCCCTGATGAGATGCCTGCATAACCACGTTTCATAGCCCCCCTCCATCTTCAAACTTTTTCTTGGTGCTATCTTTGCTTTGCGAGATCAGATCATTCCGCACTATTCGCCATTGGCTGTTCCGCACATCGTCACATACCACATGCTATTTGACGTCGTTATCAACGGCTTTTCGTCTCATGCGTTGAGTTCTTGGCAGAATGTATTCGATCCTTTTTCACTTGTTCTGTTTGTGATACGTTTGCGTCTTCGGACAGCCAGATGGCGTACATCCTTCATGCATCATCACAGCCACGTCGCTTGTTCTTGTTGCACCGTTTCGTTGGGGTTCAACGTCGAGAATGATCTTATGCATCGTTCATCATATGCGCCCGTAATCGTCAGCGCTATCTATGCCCACGTTTTTAGCATGTGGTGTCTGCAGATTACCAACGTGAGTATGTCATTCCGTCCTGTTGGGTTCGTATCAACCTTTGCTTGACACTCACGGTGGTGTTTAAGGTATCGAGCCATATCACCAATACCCTATAGCAAACTCCAACTCTTGGCTTTCTCTCATAATCCGAGCTATCCGTATGGCTTAGCCAAGCCAATAAACTTGAAATCTCGGCCTCTACCCTAGCCTGCCTAGTAATCTAGATTCGGAAGCGGGGATAATACCACGGAGAATTTCTCCTCACTCAGTAATCTCAGTCTGCTTGCAAAATTTGCTTAGTGACCATTGCAATGTCTTCTCGTTGCGCCGGCATCCCCGGGGCTTGTTGCCGACTCACATCGGGACCGAGTCCTGTGAGTTACACACCACTTCGGGTATCGATGTCCAGACTCAAATCTCCTCCTCTTCAAACTTCCCCACGTTTATCGTCTCATTACCCCAGTTTCAGCTGGGATCATGGTTGCCTTGTATTAGTGCAAGCCCTGCGCGGCTAAACTTGTCCTTTTGTTCGTTGCTAGTCTATGGCTTCATAGTGCCTAGCTATATCGTAAATGACAGACTTGATATCGTTCTTCCTCGGGCTTGTTCGGCTCTCAAGTTTTCACTACACCATCATGATTCTGATCTGCTCCTCGGTGAAGGTCCGAAGAAAAACTAGAGATGTTACCGTGAAGGAAGTCTGCTTCCGATGGCGTAAGCCATTAATGAAACGACATTGAGCATGAAGAATGATTGTATCTTGTTTTGGTTGGCTATCTTTCACGGCTGGCGCAGTGGACTAACCTAACCCCCGAATGTCTTGTTTGGGGATCTGGGGGAGTCTGGGACTCGCTTGGACTGCATGTTACGATGCAGCTCGTAGATCACTTCGGATACCCCTTTACTGGTAATAACTTTGCATAACCAAGGGCCGAGGTGCTCGCTGGCTACTCGGCTCAGATGTTTCTTCCGAGAATCCAACACAAGAAGCCACAATCAGTCGATTCATTGGATCATGGAGGCAAAATCGATCTCCTATTTCATTTTCAAAACATGTCTTTGGAGCAGGACTGAGCCTTTCACACCATGTGTCTCGGTCTGGACCTGAAATCCTGGCGGCCTCGCTTCCAGTAAGGCTCTGAACGGTGCTTACAGATGACCACCGACAGCTGGCAAACGGCATTACGGGAACAGACTTGAGACGGAACATTGAGCTTGGATGCTTGAAACCAGATTCATACGCAGAGTGGCAAAGTTTCTTTGATTTACTTCGGCTGCTCTTGCCTATGTGAAGTAGGATAATCAGGACAACATGACTAGAAGCTGAAACCCCAAGGTGAGCCACAGTGATAATTGTCTGTGAGCTCATGGGGCATCTGTCGAGGTTCTCATATGTCCAATCATGGATCGGGTGCTCAGACGAGTGATTCAGACAGAAGCCACGAGGGTTTACATTAAGTGTTTGCCACCTTCGATCGTCTAACGATGAAATTTACTCAACACCGGGACCATTTCATAAGTGGTCCTCTAGAAGGCGTCGTTAGAAGACTCAATAAGTTCCAAGTCTCATATTGGAATTTGTAAATGGAAGAACAGTTACTTTTATATCGTTGCGGCTGAGTGTTGTGTTGCTCCTCGGGTGACCGGAGATCTGGGACCGAGGATGTTGTCGAGACTACGGGCTGAAGGAATCGCTTAAACTCATATAACTACCCAGTCTGCCTCAATTTCTTTGACTGAATCTCTCTTTCTTCTTGATGGCTTTTGGGATGCTCTTTTATTGCGGTTCTATTGTTAATTTTGATAGCTAACACTCAACATCTCATCAAAGGTTACGAATACCTACCGCCATAGTCACCGCCGACAATTCGTGCCTTACAAGCATTGCTATCATCGACAATGCTACCGTCGCCAGTTTCGAGATCACCTTCATCAGCTTGACGAACGAGCGTCTCTTCGATGTCTTGCTCGACCGAGATAACGGACAATAGCTGTTGAAATGCATTTGGCTGAGGCGGAAAGGATAGTCTTGGCGAAGCTTTCTTCCTGATATTTGCTGAGGTTCATTGTGGCTATTGGAGCATTGCCGATTTTGATACCGTAGTCTTGAAGATGAGGCCCCCATCGGCGAAGGGAATTCTCGGCGCCCGCTCGCTTCCTTTTGCGAATCAACGACATCTCATCTCGCACCTCGATGGTTACCTAAAAATCGCTAGGAGGGGGCCACAATTGCCCCAGTGCAGCACCAGAAGGTGATGGGCGGTTCCTGTAACATGGTCTCCCTGGAGAGAGGCGTCAAGGTATTGACATCACCGTTCGCGATAGACAGACGAACTGAAACGAAGGTTTGAGAAGTTGAGTTGTGTTGGATCTGCCTCTGAGAGTGGAAGACACTGCTGGTCTATGCCTTGATCCTTGGGTAAATGCCCAATGCCATCGCCTGGGAGTAGCCGTTCTGTCCACCTGTAATACTTCTGCCTACCCTAAAGCCACATAGACACGTGATATGTCAGTCACGATCGTGGCCACGATCTCACTTGTTAGCAGGTGAGACTCTTTACTTGCCCAGCTTGATATGGTAGGGTCCTTATCTCCCAGCTTGGAGTAATACTTCAAGCAGAGAGTCAGGATAGATCACGTGCACTCCACTGGCCAAAGATAAGAGATAAGCAGTCAAGAGTTGGGCACCGATAGGAAGACAGAGGAGCATGTCGACAGAAATATATGGTGGATATCCCGCCTTACTGAAGCCCCTCGTTTCTGTCAACCTCATTTCGTGCGGATCAATTTGTGACCCAACAGAAGAGGGCATTGCCCCACCAAGTGACGCGGGGTGATTCGCTTTGGCCGTCTTCGGAGCTGCAGCCAAAAAACTTCGACGACGACTCTCACGCGATAACAAACATTTTGTCGAGATAGATCTATCAGTCACTTCTTGTGTTGCCCAAGAAATTCCGTACAACATTCATCATGGCCCCCGAACGTGTTTGCCTGTAAGTCAATTGCCCACTCAACTCAATTGGTTCGAGCAAGATAGCTAATTGACCCTTGTCCAGTGCCTACTCCGGCGGTGAGTTGAGAGCTCTAGGAGCAATATCAAGATGAGATATTCTGACTAATTGACAGGCCTGGATACTTCCACTATCCTCAAGTACGGCGCCCCCATGCTTTGCTTCCCGATGAATCGCGGCAGGGAGAAGACTTCGACGCTGTCAAGTCTTCGAGCCTGACGTGGAGACGACAGTCATCAAAGATGTGGAATTGTTTAACAAGAGCTGACTCATAACCCTTAGGTGGCTCGTCCTTCAAGGCTATGAGGTCGTTTGTTTCCTCGGAGACTGCGGTCAGGAGGAAGACTTCGATGCCGTCAAGGCCAAGGCTCTTAAGCTCGGTGCTGAGAAGATGATCATCGAGAACGTCCAGCAGGAGCTGATTGACGACTTGGTGTGGCCCGCCATCCAGTGTAAGTGTTCACGGACTGTTTGTGGTAGTACAGCGGGTTTACTAACGGAATCCACCAGGCAACGCTATCTATGAAGGACAATGTAAGACGGTTCACCTCGGACGCTCCTTGATGTCATCACTAATGCCCTAAAGACCTTCTCGGCACAAGTCTGGCCCGCCCCGTGTTGGCCAGGGCCATGGTGCAAGTTGCAAAGGACAACAACTGCACCATCCTCAGCCATGGATGTAAGTCGCCGTGATCCAACTGGTCTCCTTACTGTTCGACCCAGTCACTGACACAGAACTCCAACCCTAGGCACCGGAAAGGGCAATGAGTAAGCATATGTTGCCGTGCTCTGTCGCTCTTACACTGTACTGACTTGTTTCTTCTAGCCAAGTCCGCTTCGAGCTGGCCTGGAAGGCCTGTGACCCCAAGATGAAGGTCCTGGCCCCATGGCGCATCCCTGCCTTCTTCAACCGATTCCAGTAAGCCTCTTTTTTTGTTCACTACTTCATGTGCAAACTAATCATTCTGCAGGGGGCGTGCCGATCTTCTCAAGTTCGCTGAGGAGCAGAAGATCCCCGTCAGCTCCACTCCCAAGGCCCCCTGGTCTATGGACGACAACATCATTGTATGTATGAAAGGTCCCATCACTTCTTCACAATACTGACTATGAATCCAATAGCACTGCTCATATGAGGCCGGTGTAAGTTGTCCTACTAGAGCGTCTCTCTGTGCCCTGTTAACCCCTAACTTGCTAGATTCTCGAACAAACCGACAAGGAGCCCCCGAAGGATATGTGGAAGCGCACTGTTGGTAAGACGGTTCAGCCTACACGCTGATAGAATTTGTGCTAATGCCTCTCCGAAGATCCCCTGGACGCTCCCGATAAGCCTACTCGCTTCACCGTCCACTTTGCTGAGGGTGTTCCCACTAAGCTTGAAGTCGATGGCAAGACTGTTACTGGCTCCCTGGAGATCTTCAAGGAGGCCAACGAGTTGGGCCGTGCCAACGGTAGGATTGCAAACCGAAGGGCTTCTGAGCGAACATTGACGTGGTACCAGGTATTGGACGTGAGGACATCGTCGAGTCGAGGTTCATCGGTAAGCCAACTCTCAGGGAACTTTCACATCAGGATGTGATTGCTAATCTTTATTTCAGGATTAAAATCTCGTGGTTGCTACGGTTAGTCGCCTTTATTCCTTTCTTTTCTAATCATTTGTCGTTGTCGAAGACGTCTTTTGCGAATGCATTGTCGGTGTCTTGCCGGCGATGCAGATGATGGCCCCGTCACAGGCGACACCTGCTCCGCTCTCATTCATACACTTTGGCGGGATGTTCTAACATTTTATTCAGATACCCCCGGTCTTACTATCCTGCGCAAGCTCCACCAGAACCTTGAGGTAGGTTGTCAAGTCTCTGAGAACTGGTTTGGTTCATGCTGTGGTGTTTGAGATCCCTTGGTGCGATTCCAGAGTCGTCTCCGGGGATGTGCCCATTGCAGTACAATACCAATCGAGGGGAGTCAAGAGTCACCGAAGCATCAGCCAACACCAAACACTCGATATTTAATAAGCATGGGACTCCAGTTAACTGACGATTTCTCAGGGTCTCGTGATGGACAGCAAGGTCCGCATCATTCGCGACCGTCTCTCAGATGACTGGGCTCAATGTATCTACAACGTACGTGGCCCCTTATCTTCAAGCTCTGTCTGATTTGATCTTACTAAAATCTCTTTTAGGGAATGTACTTTACTCCTGAGCGCGAGTTCGTTCAGAACGCGATCGCTTTCAGCCAGAAGCAGGTTGACGGCAAGGTCGAGGCTCTGGCCTACAAGGGCAACGTCATCATCGTTGGCCGCTCCAGCGAGACATCTAACCTCTACAGTGAGGAAGAAAGCAGCATGGTAAGTACTTTAAAAGGACCGCTTCAATCAGAACTGACGTGAGAAATGCAGGACACCCTTGACATGGACTGGAGTGTCGAGGACACAACTGGCTTTATCAACGTGAACGCCATCCGCATCGCCAAGTACGGCGAGCGCAAGATCAGGGATGGCGAGCCCCTTTCCAAGCGCAAGTAAATAAGTAGACTGGGATGCTAGCCTTCCAGCGCCGCAGAAGCTTTTGGTAGACAGAGGAACGTCTGCGGAATGGGATGGTTTATGTTATGCTTAGACCTGATATACCAGAAAACATAAAGAAAAACTATTGTGTAATATCGTCTTCACTATAACTTGCGCAGTTTGTAAAGCCCTCAACAAAATCGTGATGGACGTTGACCAGCATGACCTTGGCCCGTCTCGGGGTTTACGGAGTTTACCCGTCACGACGTAATCTCACCTCCATGTCCAATGCCCTCACAACTTCTCATCGCATTCACCCTAAGTGATTGAGACGAATCCTATGAGCGTTCAACTGTAATGTTCTCACGTGACGATGAAGTTCCAGTTCATCGACCATGATTCAACCCAGAAGCCTGGTGCCCGCAAGGCGATACGAAGTCATGTCATGAAGGGCAAGAATCTTGGCCGTATCATACAAGGTCGTGGGAAAAGACATGCTGCACCGCAATTAAAAGACTTACACAAGAGCCCAGACCTATCCAAGAGGGGTGTTAGTGTAGAGGAGAGAAGGAAGAGTCTCGATGGTGCTGTCGATAATGTTGGCAATGCCTTGTTGTTCCCAGAAATCGCAGATACAGACACAGACACTACATACTCTATCAACAATCCATACTCGGGAAAAGAGTATACCTACTTCTCATTCCCGGTCCAATTCACCCCGTCGATGCGATACTATGTCTACGAATGTCAGTTCATGTTGTCTCAACTCTCCAACAGCTCACTGACCACCTCCAGTCCACACTGCGATCTGCAACATCATATACCCGTACGCCTTCTGTAGACCTACAGATGAGATTGGCTCACCATGGTTCAGGTACATGGTAGCGGACCAAGCCTGTAACTCTTTTGTCCTCCTTTCGTGTGTTTACCGCTGACCGCAGCCGCAGGCTTGCACTGTCTTCTCGCCATGGCAGCGACGTATCTCAACATCCTACGGAACATCCCAACTCCCAGTGTAGAAAGTATCGAAGCAACCCGTCACTTCTCTCAAGCGCTTCGTCTCATGAACCCGCGCCTCAGCCAACCCTCTGCCGCACAAGAAGACTCCAACATTGCTATAATCATATCTCTGGCAATCCACTCTAACATAACCCAAAACCTCACTACGAGTGCTATGCACCTTCGAGGTCTTGATAATATCCTCAGCTTCCGGCCAGGCGGTATCTCCGACATACGTGAGCGCAACCGCCCACTCCTCCACAAGATCTGCCGAACAGACATCGAACTCGCCGTCGCTCAGGGCACGAGCACACGCTTCGGTAACGCGGGACTCACAGCAGCAGCGGCAGGGCCGATATCAGCACGGGATCTGCGATACCCATTAAATCAGATGAGTGAATTGTTACGGCAGGTCACACGTGAACTGTTGGCGCTGTGCCGAAGACCCGGAAAGACAAAGATGTCGGGTCTGCAGTATCAGGATGTGCTTATCTCGATGTGGCAGAGACTGGTCGACTTTGCGCCACTGGGTGGTACGAGGCCGCAAAATCTGATGGATGATGTGTGGCAGCTGGCCTTGCTGGCGTTCTTGGTTACCGTCACATGGTCTGCGAGTCATCTCAAGAAAGTACACTGTAAGCTCTTGCACAAGCTTCTTAGGGGCCATGTTGAGAGTCGTGTACTACTGGAGAGGGGAGAAGAGTATCGGCCTTTGTGGTTCTGGGTAGTGTTGGTGTATGGGCTTTCGTTGACGAATGTGAATTGCGATACGCTTGTCCTGCGTGAAATTCGCAAGGCCTCAGAGCTATTGGGGATAGGGAAATGGGAGGAGGCGAAGGCAAGAATGAAGCCGTTGCCGTGGATCAACATTGTCCATGATGTTCCTGGAAGGGCCTTATGGGAAGTGGCTGTAGTCTATGTTCCGCCTCAGTCTTTCACGTTTATCCCAAGTGATGAGGAGACTTGAGGTGAATCTGACATAAATGGATGCAAGTTTGGACGCAGTATAGATTAATTAGGTAGTGAGCCTTCAGACTAATCTTCATTTATTACCTTAATTACGAGTTCGAAGTTTTCTCGCTCCACCAGGTGACTCCAACGGCTTGAAAGCAGGTATACATTTCAGACATGCTCATCAGCATTCCAAGAATTATTACACTTACCGTTGATCACCATATATCTTTACCATCCGCTCTCGATCCCAGAAGTATCTTGCTCGGGTCCAGGGTTCGTACGTCGGCTTGAGAGGTGTGTCGATCAACAAGCCATATTGATCGATGCCGTCGTGCATGAATGTGTCTTCGTGTGGTAAATATCCCGTCGCATCGCGTAAAATGACCCAAAGGAACGTAGCCAGGATAAAGTGCCTGACATGGGCTTGATCCATGCTCCGTAGATTTCGTAGGAGGGTATAGTCTTGTATAGAGAGGAAAATGAGGCACCTGTGCTCTTGATATGTTGTCCTTTCGAGGAATTGGCAAACTCGAGTGTCTACTCCACGAGATATGCCACCATCGAGGGCCTCTCTTCCACGAAGCTCTCTATCGACGCGATGCACGAGCTCGCGATATTTGCCAAAAACGAACTGAAAAACAGATATATATGATCGGCAGCACCATCGTATTTCCTTATAGCCCTGGAGGTCCGAAGGACGAGGGTCCCACGCAGGTCTTGACATTTCTGGCCGAACGGTACCGCGTAGGCATTCAAAATCATGGTATATGTCGTGTCGCCCATGGTCATAACTAAGGAACCCTTGCTCAAAACGAATAATCTCGCTTGGGGAGAGAACTAAAGGCTGATCAAACTCTGGAAGCCAAGTAAAGGAAGGATCGCGTTGGGTCCTGACTCTGGCCTCCCAAAGTAGCTTGTTCCATGCTTCTACAGCGTACTCCGATATAAGAGCATCAGCGTCTTGCCGCTGCTTGAATAGTTCACAGAGAAATGGGAGACTGCCACTCCATTCTTTCTCGCTCAGAGACTTGGACACAGCCACTCGATATGTTCTTACCTTGACTTCATACGGATCTAAGTAAGGAAACCGATGGGCCTGCAGCCGTAACTGAGCGCCTTGAATTCCGTTACAGGTGAATGCTTCGTCGTCATGATATACTGCTTTCAAAAGCTCGATTACGGGCTTGAGGACCGACTGGCGGTAGGTACGAAACCACTGTAAAAAGATCGGAGATGAGGATATGAATGATCGAAGATCTATCGGGGAATAAAAAGAACACATAAGATGAACTAGCAACTCACCTGGGAGTTTTTCCAAGGGAAAGGTCCTGTGCATTGTTGTTTGTTGTGATCGTGAACGAAGCTCTACAGGAATCCTTGATCAGACAAGCAGTAAGTGATTTGCGGTCGCAGAAATGTGGCAGACTGATTAGGATCATAGCAGATACTTATAGTCCAATTAAAGAAAGTTCTGTCATCTTCCGGGAAACTCAATAGCTAAGTAATCAGGCCTCCATTTAATAGGATGTTTAATGATAGACTTTAAGTTATTGGGTGGAATCTCTATTGACTCAGAATCCAAAGATGCTTTCATGCATGTGTTTAGTTGAGGGTGTTTGAACTAAGGAAATAAAATAAAAACATATATTTTCTTCCTTGTATGGTCACTCTACTGCTGAAGGAATATTTCTTAATTAAATGTTGATGCTTAAAAAATCTCAAGGCCTCTTATGCCCAGGATCTTCTCTACACTGGACCCTGAAAAGTCCCGAGAGTTTGGATTCGGGATGGCCCGTTATAACAAAACATGCGAGATCGGCAGTTGAATCTGTTAGCGCTGACATTTGAGAGACAGAAGTCTGACTTGCCACGTGAAATTTGACACTGCGAGACTGACTGTGTTTGCCAGCATGAAACTGACGAGACCGGTTCTGAAGTCTAGGGTTCCTTAGCGGAGGGGAAGAAAGAAAACTCAGGACCTTGATCCTAAAATTAGGGTAGTTTAGCCTAAGCTTAGGGGACTCTTTACTGAGTTTATTTTAGCATCCTCTTCCAAAGTCTTCCTAGGACAGTTCCATTCTCTTTAAACAACCCACTAAGGAGTAGGCGTTCAATAGTTCAACAAGCCAACCCAATCTAGCCCCAGCGCATACACGGAAAAGGCAACCCCCATTGGAGCTATTGATTCAAAGCTGAGAACTATCGACAAATTCCACGCGATAATAAACCTGGGCCATACTGCGGAAATTTCCCATCATGTCAGGGGAACGACGGTCGAGGCAACGGGAGGCGGACGCCTTCAAATGTTATATATCATAGCTCGCTCTTATATTCACTGGCGTGTGATTGATAACCTTCTTTCGCTCACTCACTCGTTTTAGCCTTTTGGCTTATCCGTTCGTTCATCAAGATGCGTTCCATTTCTGGGCTTGTGGCTCTTGCCTTTGCGAGCTCGCTTGAACTTGTTGCTGCCGGCAATTGCAAGCCCTCGTCACCAGCTGGACCAAAGACTACGGATCCCGCTTCGATTACCAGCGGAACATCAACAAGATCAGCACCTCCGTCCGAAACGACCGACGGACCGGTAGTCATCACTAATGCTGTGACGAATGGCGACTTTGGAGGCTATGATCCTTCATCCGATGGTGGTATCTACGCCTTTCAAGCCGGTGGCAATGCGAAGCTCCTTCAAGGACCTGGTTATCAGGGAGACCACACCGAAGAGAGGAACTGTGTGCAACTCAAGACCAATTCAGGAACCGGAACTCCTGGCCAAAAGCGAGATTTCATATCCGATAACCCCTATATTCAACAGCAGCTCGATAATCTGGAGCCCAGTGACTTTACTGTTCGCTTTTGGTACTCCATCGTGAACAATGCTATCGCGGATACATGTCGTATCGAAGGACTTTACGGAAATGTTCAATTTGGAGCAACTCCATACTTTCCTGTTGTCGCTGAGGGTAACAACTGGTTGGAGTTTGTGGGTTCGATGCCCGTCACCAGTACGAGTGGAATGATTCGCTTTGAGCTCAACTGTATCAACGGAGGCTCTGCTGAAGTCTACTTCGATCAAGTCTTTGTGTCCAACAAGATTGGCGAGGAGTGGGTTGATGGCATTTCGTTGTTCTTTCCTACATCGAAGCATGCTGCTACCATTGCTCCGGCTCAAACAAGCACCGCTCCTGCTGTGGGCATAGCGACAACCAGCAGCGACAACACCAACGCCGAGTCATCCAGTCTTCCTACAACTCAAGCTTCTCAAGCACAAACCACTATCGATGAAGCCTCAACAACCGACAAGACAATCGAGTCTACCTCTGCCTCCGCCTCCGCCTCCGCCCTGACTTCTGCCCCAACTGATCCTACCAACTCCGGCCCAAAACTCTGTGCCAAGCTCGGAACAGGCGCAGCTGGTCGAGGCTGTGCCAAGAGGCCTTATAGCAGCACAAAAGGCTACAAAGGATATGGTGGAAGCAAGATCACAAAGGAGCAATGTGCCGCTCTCTGCCTTGCGGATACCATCTGCCAAAGCTTCGAATGGCGTTATTTTGGTAGCGGATGCGCCAACACTTGTAATCTCCTCGCTACGACCTGGGCAGACATTCCTACCAACGGAGGCTCTGATTCCGCCTGGGCCTACGATCGAAGCTGTATTCAGGAGGGCGAATGCGCCGAGCAGCCCGCTGGTTCTGTATGCGTCAACGCCAACGCTGATACACCCGCCAAGTCTTGTACTCAGGTCAAGGGCAAAGCCAAAGCTTGTGCCAAGCCCTTCCTAACTGCTTCAACAAACGGCGTCTGCGGTCTTAGTAACGAATGTCGCGATCTTTGTGCCAAGTATCCTTCCTGCAAGTCTTATGCAGCGACCTTTGGAAGCTGTAGCTTGTACGATGCTAGATCCTCTGAGGTCGCCGAGGCCGGTAGTGAGCTTTTCTGGTTCACGGATATGGATTGCCATACATGCGGCCAAGGAAATGCCTACTTCGATTACATTTCTGTTGGCCAAAACCCTGCAAATATGCCTCAGTGGACATGCGCTGCGGAGGATAAGACAACTTCGACTCTCGCGGTGCCGACGACAACCGACTCAGCTATCGCAACCACCTCTGACGTTGAACCAATCACGAGTACAAGCCAAGCCAGCGGCGAGGCCGACACATCAACCGCCATCGCAACTACAACTTCTTTATCTCCCTCCGCCACAGCCTCTCTGTGTGCCAACGGCGTTCCATCCCCTGGTATTTGCTCCGCAGCAAACGTTGTGCCTTCAACAGCGACATGTGGCAAGCGTGGTTGGCCTCGCAATGTTGAGCCATATGCTCGTAGTCTCTCTGACTTTCCTAACCAAAATACATTCGAAGACTGTGCTCTCATTTGCAAGCTCGATAGATCATGCAAGGCCTTTGCTATCGATCCCACCCGGTCTGGGATGAGGTGCATGTTCAGCTCAGACCCAACTATCGATGGAGTCTCCAATGCACCAGGCGTATGGAGTGACTTGGAGTGTATGAGCTGCACGCTCTGTGGTGACGCAGCCACTTCTTCGCAGCCTGTATCTGAGGCTCCCACAACCATGATCACCTCGACACGGCCAGCAGGCGAGGATTCCAGCACCCAAGCTGCAACAAGCGCATCCGGGGAGCCAACCACGACTCAAGCAACTTCAGAGCCCACAGATTGTGCAGTACCCTCAGCCTTTCTTAGTGACGACGTCACCTGCGGTATTCCCGGCCAAAGCGGCCAACAAGTTCAAAGTGCTCGTCTCTTAAACTATGTCATCAAACCAGTGGGTAGTCTGGCCAACTGCGCTGCTGTCTGCCTCCAACGGGCAGATTGCCAGGGCTTTGCGTACATCAAGAGCAACACTGAGTGCTATCCCTTTAGAGTTGGACCTGCTAGCTTGGGAATCACGTATAATCCACAAGGCACAGAAAAATATTATGATAGGGGGTGCTTCTCGTGTGCTTCATGACGGGAGCAATATGACAATACTTGAAGAAGTTCATAATATTCTACGATAGTTTATGGTATCCTATGATAATTTAGGATAAACTTAGACCATTTTGATAAGCTTTTTTCTACCCAAGTGTGCTAGTATCTCAAGCTCTCTGATACCTCAAGATATCTATACCAGAACAAATACCTTGATATAATTGCAGAACCGCTCCCTCTGGGTATAGATGTCGATCTTGACACATTTCTAGAAACCGCAGCCGCCCGCTGTCATCCGGTAATAAACACCCCATCAGCCCTGAAACCCAGCCAAGCTCGCTTGTTTTCAGAAACACTCCGCCAAGATATCTCAGCCTCCAATGTTTCCACTTGTCAGACCCGAAAAACGGGGAATAAGCAGCTTGGCAATGTCGCCCAGGCGGTGATACTCTCGTCCGCCAAACATAGGAGAGCAGTGAGACTCCTGATCTTTAGACTTAATCTTAAGTCTAATCGGATGACATATTTGTGGAGATGTAGAAACATTTATATCTGGGCTGCTGTCTCGTGGAGATGGGTCTGTCTCGATAAGCCACTTTGGTTGTAATTACATTCTTTTTCACTACACTTGCATTCTTTTATCTGTCTATGATTAAGGCTGTGCCTATTATCACCATGAAGCGATCTGCACTTATTTCTCTCATCCCCGCCTTCTTGGCTACTGCTTCTCCTGTCCCTCAAGCTTCTGAAGCTGCTGGTTCTTGCGACGTTGCTGAGGTTGACGAGCTCGTTGGATACGGAGCAAAGACCACCGGAGGATCTGGTGATCCCGTCACCGTCACTTCTTGCTCAGAGCTCACGTCTGCTCTCTCCAACGGCGGTGTCATTCACATCGACGGCCAGCTTACTGGTTGCGACATCATGAACGTCAAGAGCGACACCACCATACTTGGCGTTGGTTCCAGCTCTGGTCTCACTGACAGTGGTTTCCGCATTAAGAAGGCCGATAATGTTATCATCCGTAACCTCGCCATGAAGAACCCTCCCAAGGAAATGGATCTCATCGATATTGAGGCCTCTACCAACATCTGGATCGACCACAACGAGTTCTCCGCTAAGGGCATCATCGGTGACAAGGACTTCTACGACGGTCTCCTTGACGCCAAGCGCGGCTCCGACTTCCTCACCTTCTCATGGAACAAGTTCTCCGACCACTGGAAGGCTAGTCTCATCGGCCACAGCGACAGCAACGGTGATCAGGACACCGGCAAGCTCCATGTTACTTATCACCACAACTACTGGAGCAACGTCAACAGCCGTGCTCCCTCCATTCGTTTCGGAACTGCACATATTTACAGCAGCTGCTACGAGGATCTTCCCACCTCTGGAGTCAACTCTCGCATGGGCGCTCAAGTCCTCGTGGAGAGCACTGCTTTTGTTAACGTCAAGCGACCTATTGTCACCAACCTTGACTCTAAGGAGGATGGATTTGCTATTGAGAAGGACAACCTTTTCGAGAATAGCGAGACGCAAATTACGCAGGAGAAGGATTTCGTTCCTCCTTATGATTACACCACCGACTCTGCGGATTGTATCTGTGACTATCTCAAGGAGAAGGGTGGTACCGGTGTTATCAACGTCTAAGAGATGGCGTGACATGCTTGCATCCGTGTTTGAGAATAAACTTGTCAAAATGTTGCCAAGTTTGTCCTAAGTTATCCTATGATACCATAAACTACTCTAAGTATCTTCACATTCTAGGATAAGCAGTGTAAATGAATCAATCGATAACTATGTCCACTTAGGAAAATGTATAAAATGCCGCCTATTATAATGAAATATGCATGATCAGTAGTCAAACCTCAGTCTTCGGCATGGTACAATTGACATGGTTCACAGTTCTACCAGTCTGGCATCTTTCAGCTTGAGCGAAAACTCGCAAGCTGAGGCTGACTCGCATACTGGGTTGCCAAAAGTGAGATTCCATATCCAATGGCTACAGCCCATCACATTGTGGCTTCACGCATGCCAAGAATGTCGCTGGCGGCTGCTCTTCCTATCCTATCTGTCTCTTGGGGGCTGCTTGAAAAGGATGAAGTCTGCTCAGGAAGACATTTGTTTAGTTTTTCAATCAAGGTTTTGTCATAAAATGACGTCTTAAGCCTCAGGAATATTACTAGAAGGGTAATAATTAGCACGACTGGCCCTTGGGTGTGAGTTCAGCTGTCTGTCGTATTCGGAGAGCCTGTATGCCTCATCGACTTTGTTACCTCAGGGTCTACAAAACGGGCCAACGAGGCTTGGACATCTTGCACACGTAATTATTTTCGACTTGAGACGGGGCATCGCCACGCGTTTCAACCCTCTCGTTCTCAGAGCCTGCTTTCGATAACCGCCTAGATTTGATGACGCGAGTCAGCCACCACAGCCTGATTTATAGATAGCCTTGATGACGCCCTCCCAAGTTTCCTAACCTCAAGCCGTGACTGCAAACTTGTTCCAATGTCAAAATCGTCGTACACATGCAATTCCACCTGCAAAGGCTCCCCCAAAGAGGTCCCCTCGTATGGGGATATAGGAGGAATTGGTGTAAGCTTCACTCCGCTCCAGAACATCAACCATGTGTAGCTGACTTTCGACAAGGTAACTCTAGCCTTCGTTATTACGGCGTGGATAGTGGTCAGTGTTCTTGTCAGTTACTATCTCAAAGTCTTCGATCCCACATTAGACCCTTTTCGAAAGGAGGGCACGCAGAAGCGAACCAAGTATCCAAACTCGATCGACTATTCGGTTCACGAAATGATACAGAGCATTCCTTGGCTGAAAAACGATTCCAAATCTATTTTTTCTGGATCTTCCAGACTTGGAATCGTCTTGAACTCGGTAAGTTCGCTATTATACTGTATTCGGTCCCTGGGACTAATGCTATTGTGCACCGCAGTGCGTCCTCACGTTCGCCGATATCCAGATCTTCACGTCATTGGCGATTCTCATCGGCGCGTATGCCTCAGTGGGTTGTGATATCGTTGCTTATCATTGGCAATACATGATCTATCTGGCATGGCTTGCTTCGATAACTCATCTGGCCAGTCTGTCATTTCTTCGCAACCATCTCGCCAATAACCCAGCAAAGCGCGCATGGCGTCTCGTGGCCATGTTTACAATTCAAGTCATGCTATCCGTGGCAGTGGGACTGTCGATGACTTTTACTGAGGATACCAAGGATCCAGATGAGGGTCCTCATGAGGATCCTTGGCTCAATCACGGTGGCCGCCCTGCTCAATGTTATTTTAGAGAGGGGGTAGAAACAAATTCTGTGACTTTTCAATCAGCTATCAAGTTTATCGTCCTTCTTGTTTGGGGACTCGCTATTCGCATGGCAAAGACTTTCGAGGGATTTGAAGGTGGGCTGCGCAAAACTGCAGCGCTTCTAGAACAAAGGGGCAATCGGCACAGAAGAGCTTATTCGGGCTCGACAGGAAGAGACTGGGATCACGCATTTGCCCATGCGTCTCTGCCTCTTCGTGTTTGGAGTTACTTTTCTGTTCCTATTTTGATCGGATTCTACTCGGTTTTGAGTATCCAACTTGACCTTTTCACGTCGCTCCTAGCTGAAGTAAGTTGTGGCAAAAGCATAATCTGAAGAAACTTGGCTGATCTCCTCGGGCAGGTCTATTGGCTATTCTTTACTACCATCTGGATTACGGCACGCCTCATTAAACTCCGAATACCAGGCAATCAAGACGACAGCAAATGGACTTTTGGCCAGGTTCTTCCTATCATCCTTCTGGTTGCCCCCCTCGTTCTGGCAACCGAAGCCTTTTATACGACATCAGCGAGTAAAGAGTCGGCCAACAACCACCCAGATATTCCGGTGCCTAATCCAGACGACATCAGAGACCTGAGCCATATTCACAGCCCTGCATATCGAGGTGCATTCTTCTTAGCAGTCCTGTCATACATCGAGATCGCGGTATACTTCGTTCTCGATCAACCAGCAACTCAAGGCATCGCTATCCCCCTCATTGTGATCCTATTGTCAGCATTTCTCCTCCAGCCGGTGCTGCAACTGTCTTGGGTTGTCTGTAACCTTTGGCTCGACAACATGATTTGGCACATGCCATTGAAACGCACAATACGCGATGTCGTCCTATTCGGATATTCTGCCATCTCACTTGCCCAGAGCCTCCCTCCAGGTGGATTTGGGCAGGAGCTGCCAAGTGATGTCGACACGGATTTTTATGCACTTTCTGTTCTCTTAACGTTTTTGATGATATTTTACACCCATGCTTCCCTAACTGCGACATTTGTTCTCATTCCAGTTCTGAGAGCAACAAAATGGCGTTTTCCCCTATATGTGGTTCTACTTTGCGTCTCCTATCTGACTCTTCGAACTATCAGCATAGGGCTTTCTCTTGAATCGCTTGCATCGATTCATTTGGATATGTTTTTACTCATTTCTTCGGCAGTTCAGATGTCTCTGCAGCTCCTAACTTTCTCTCTGGAAGTCTGGGCTGAGAAAAAGGGTCCATCGAAGTGGATAGTTTACTCTGTGAGAAGCGTATCCCTGATCTGCCTTAGCCCTTTTTGCCTGGTCTTGATTCAATTTGCCTTAGTTATGCTTATCAACCTCTTCTTTGGCAGTTTTCTGCTCTCCCTGCATATTTGGTCTGTTATTGGTCTTTGCCTTGACAATTGCAAACATTCATTCGATACAGCTCTGGGTAGTGCTGTATTGGCGGAACCTTAGTAGACTAGGTGGATAGATATCGGCGTTCCGCTCCCATATTCCGCCCCCGCATATCCACCCCCTCAACCCTGACTCAACTCACTTACCATTCCTTCACCTGCAACTCATACCTCATACATAACATCTACTACAATGGGCACGATCTCCATAAGAAAATTCATCCGGTGGCTCCCAGACGAGCCTTCTGAGCCAACATCCACTATAGTCATAACATCACCACGTCTCAAGCGCTTCGTCGATCTACGCATTCTTCTCCCCGATAACGACCCCTCATGGACTGGCCAAGATGGTACTCACCCTTCTCCCATTCTCTCGCTCACAATTAACAAATCTTAGAACCCCTTCCCCTATCCCGCCTTGACTGGGCCATAGTCGGCACAACGGTATCTACCAAGATCCCCGACCCAGAAGGAAACCTGACTTCCCACTCAACATTCCACCAATGGATATCATCCCGCACTCTCGACTCCGATGCCGGCTTCATGTACCCTCAGCCAAACGATCTGACCCTCGAAAAGGGCAGTATGGTCAACCCCGATACTGGAATCGACACAGAGTATGAAGAGCTATGGCACGACGCTACGCCGACAGCAGTACCTGGCGAACCAGCCGTCAGAGCGCTTGTCCTTCAAACTGAGGATGATAAGAACGGAGTGAGGGGCTCAGTAGTGAGACTGGGATGTTATGCACAGGGGCTGATCAGAGTTGGAGAGCATATCTCACTCGAAAGGTGGGAGTGGAAGGACGGGTGGAAGAGGACTATCAGAATGGGAGACGCGGAATTGCCGATTGAGAAGATTCTGGGTGAAGAGGCTTTGAAAGAGGGTGACACAGTTGATGTCGATGGGCGAGGATGGAAAGTTATTGAAGAGAGTGGGAAAGACGGGTCAAAGCTGTGATGGCAGTTCACATGGTCTAAAGCAGTTAACTCAATTACGCTCATGTGAGCCTTAATTATCATCAACGCAAACTTTCTCGGTCGGCTCGGCCGAGTTTGAAATGCATTCTGTCTACACATCCGTGTAGCGGTACTTAACAAGTCTTGAACTCTCACACTAATCACTACAGCGATGCTATCTCACATGCCGTCATCACCCAGTTCGTTTGGGGTCCTCCTCTCGTAGCTTTTGTCTTTCCTCCCCGGTCTTTCCGTCATCTAGTAGAACCACCTTCTAGGCCATCCACCGCTGAGTAGCAAATAAACGCATTGTAAAACTTGATCCTCCTCTACCTTGGTCCATACAGCAAAGCCCGCTCCGGGGACTCTCTCGTCCCGTCATGCTTCTTATAAAAACTCGAACAGCATGCGTAGAAATTTCCACGATGTAAAAGCAAAACGCCCGCCCATGGTTTAAACAGTTGTCTTCGTAACCGATAAACATCTTCTGAAACCGAAAGCTGTAAACAACGCGCAATAAAACAGTGAACGCGCAAACGATATCAAAATGTGAACCTCAGACAGCCCAGCTGCCTCGTCGTTCTCGGACACCCCATCCAACAGGGTCCATGCTGTCGAGGTTGGGGTGCTGTCTAGCCCACTCCTTGATATAGGATTGGAGAGCATGCCATCGAGGGCATCTCTGATCGCGAGGCTTGTCGGCCTCTGATTCGACGAGGTGACCTCGGGCTAGTTGCTTCTCATCATCTTTCTCAAGGTCCTCAATACTCATCAAGCTAATCCGTGAAAGTTCACCATCAAAAGCCCGGGCCATAGCCGGGTAACCTAGTGATAGATAGTTGTACACTTGGGTGACAAAGCTATCGTCAAACTCCTGATCAATCTTATCTTCAAGCTCTGCATGTGCCTTTTCCTTCTGCAGACGCTCATTGATACCATGCAGCATGTGGAGTCCCTTGGGGGGACCGGCCCGTGCCCGGTGCTGCGCTATGCCGTTGGCCTGGCCATTGGCTGCTCCGACCATGGCAGGCTCGTCTGTGTATGGTGGAGAGCTGATTTTTGAAGCGTCACCGGGAGTGGCCGCCGGTCTGGGCGTGGCGAGCATTGGTGGGGCATGCAGGTCTGCTGGCACCAGGTAGTTATCATTCGAGTCTGATCTGAAGCAATAGCCTCTCCAGAGACCATTCTGACCCGAAAGATCCCGGAACTTCTCTTCAGCATGGCGTTCTGCGAATGGGTGATCGGGCTCGAGCTTGGTTTGCTTAGGAGACGGACACCTCCGGAAGACGAGATCTTTGCCGAGCATGGGCGGTGTGACACCCAGACGCTTCTTCTGGAACGAGGGAGCAGGCGATCCGCGTCCGAAAGGTCGGTATCCGAAGGGTCGGGCGAGGTTGCGCGTGGCAGCAAAGCCGCCGGTGTCTGGGGGTATTTGAGAAGCTTTGGCGTACGGGACATCTGCAGAGCCAACGGCCGGGGCCGACGGGATGAAGGGCATCGTAGATTCGCCAATGTGTCGGGATGCTGCAGGTGCCGGGGACGATGCCTTACTTCGTTGCTCGGCTGTCAAATAAGATTCTGTATCGAGCAACGGCATATGCGTCTCACCAATCGGACCACTAACACCGATCGATGACCGCTTGCTACTACTATCACGAGGGGTGTTTGAGGTGGTCCACATCGGATCCGGAGGAGGTTCGAGGTCCATTGCATCGAGGTCTGCCGTATCGGTTCGCATCATGACATCCTCGTCCTTCTTAACCACTGGTGCTTCCACTACAGGTTCTTCAACGAGGGTGTCCATCTCCCCAGGCTTCTCGTCAATCGCCATAGCATCCTCATCTTTCTGCTGCTGTTCCTGCTCCTGCTTGGCCTCGACATGCTCCTGCATGTGTTTATGCCACCAGCCGAGATTGCTGTCGGACGATTGCCGCCGCACATTATGATGATGCTTGACGGGATGGCCATGGTGATCATGCATGGGAGAAGTGCTCTCGGGAGATTGATCGCTTCCTGAACTCTCACGGAAATAAAAGTGATCCACGTTTCCTTCACGAACGTGACTGTTGGGGAACGCAGCCAGAGCGGCCTCCTGCATCTGGCGCTCTGCCTCCTTCGCAGCAATCTCTAGCAGAAACGAAACGACGTTCTCGTCCTCGGACTCGCGACGTCTGGGGCCATTGGAAGGGGATTCGTGGGCATCGTCTCGTCGTCTGCCGCGGTGTTTTGTGGCGGTGTAGATGTTCTTTGTGTAAGGGGTAATGTCGGTCTTGTCGGTAGGTTTGGTCGCAGGTCCTGCATCTCCAACTCTGCGGCTTCTACGGGACGATTCGATCAACTGAGGAGCGAAGCGTCGCTTTGGTCGCTGCTGGTGCTTCTTCTGCAACTCGTTCAGACCAGGCGAGGGAGAACGAGGCGAGGGCTCGGGTGTGGGTTCGGGATTAGGTCTCATTGTGCGAGGCGTCTTTTTTTTATCTGATCTGTTGCTTGATCGACTGGTTGAAAATGTGGTCTCAATGGGCTCTGGAAGAAACCGTCGCCGAGGTTTGTCTGCCGTGGCCATGATGAGGAGGGGAGGAAAAAGAAAAGACAAGGGTTCGGGAATAGATGGCTCGCGCGGACTTGACTGGGTTGATGCTCGTTCGTACTGTACTGTACTTGGCCTATGTTGCGCTCGCTCGCTCACTCGCGGTACCTGTGCCTGTCCTGTGCTTGCGATGGATGGAGGGGCAGGGGGGGACAAAAACAAGTGAGTAATAATAGTATTTGCCTTAGGTAAGGGCAATGAGAAGACCGCAATTGGAGTAGACGGAAGGATGTTTCGGTGGAGGAAGGGTAAAAGACTTTAGTGGGAAGGGGAAAGAAGAAAAGTAGAAGGGAGATTAAAAAATGTGAAGATGGTTTGGTTTGCTAGTGACGAAAGTCAACTTTTGCTCTGGTAGAGAAAAGCAGTTTGGGATACGAGACTCCGACTGCGCGGGCGACCTTGGTTTTAGTTTAGCAACAGCAGAGAGAGATAGAGAGCAAAAGAGCGGGCGGGGCGATAGAGGCACCTCACCTCACTAAACTAAGCAGTACTTACGATACCAGGATAGTCTGTTTTCGGTAGTAGAGGTACATGGATGGAATTGTCTCTGATCCATCCAATCCATTCATTCATTCTCTTGGTGACGAGACGAGAATGGAAGCGGGAAATGGCTGGCGTCCGACGCCGGCGGTCACAAGTTCACATTTCAGTCAAATCAACGGGCAACGGACCCTTGTCAATCGATGGAGTGTCAAGTCCATGTCCGGCCGGTCAGACTCTGCTCTGGCTCTGCTCTATTCTCGCATTGGAAGTGCCGCCACAAACTATCGAACAAGTCCAAGACCTAAGCCTCGCTATCAATTGTCCAGCTGCCTACCACGGCCTCGAATTATCATATGTTGCAGAGGAATAAAACTAAAAGAATCACCAAATTGCTTATCTATTTCTATGGAAGTCCTTGTTTTTCAGCATCTCATCCCACATGCCACCTTGGATGACATGACGCGGACACCAGTTCCCGAGGCAAAAGTGCAGTACAAGCAGAAAAGACCCCTGGAACACAGGGAGAAGGGTCTGCCAGCCCAGCCCCAGCCCAGTTAGCCCAGCTAACGTTAGCAGCGGGCATCACCACTACAGTAAACTCAGAACCGAACCCAGGCGCCTGTCATACCCTGAAAATCAAAAACGGAACATCCATTGTCCAGTCCCCTCAGATCTTGAAGTGGGTGGCAATGATGATGTTCATTCATGGTCCCATTTTCAGGGGCCGCGTCAAGCGCACATCACATCGTTCGTATGGCTGGGCACTGCATTTGCTCTTTGTTGTTCACAAGCAGGGCGCTCAATCTCTTGACACCGTGAGGCTCACGATGGTGTCTCTGCTGTCTACCCCAGCATCAAAAGCGGTTTCCCCGTGGGAACCATGTCTCATTGATTCTGTCAAGCCTAGCCCAGACCAGTTCTTGGTGGGGGTGTCTTGGAGTCCGTCATGACCATGGTGGGGTTTCATTAGCATGGGATCTCAGGAGTAGATGGACAGTGTGAGAGTAGCAAGAGTCAGGATATTACTGTGCTGAGGTCATCTTTCAAGCCCACGATAGCACTCAACTTCACATCTGACTCAGAACATACAGTACTTTACTCTTGAGCTCACACAGGCTGGTTACTTCACTCAATGCCCTTTGATTCATTCATGTGCTCAGATTAATTGCAGTATCAGCTCCCCACGTCCAACAATTCCAATCCTACCAACCTGCAAGCAATCGTCCCTCCTGTGGCTTTCATCGGCCAGGCCTCTATGATCTCATCCCAGGACCAGCCCGCGCAATAAAACACCGTACATAGCCAAGCCAAGACCTCGAATACAGGCTCGCCACCCGCCGTCCGCGTCCGCCCGGGGGCTCTGTTGGTGTTCCCGCCCGGGCCCCGAAGCCGCAGAGCCCCGGTGAGAAACATCCATCACAAGAAACCTGGAAAACAAACAAAATGGACATCGACCCGCTGCTAGGGATTGACGTTCCTGCAGTTCCGTCCTCACCGACTATTCCATGCTCCATCTGAACCGAAACTCTGAAACTACTGTATTGTCAAAAGTCTAGACAACTATTTAGATCAGGACAAACTGAACTAGACATGCACAAAACATCAAAAGAGGTGTAACCAAGGTCCTCACTAAAAGGCCCGTAAACTCGTGGCCATTGTAGCGGCCAGTCCGGGCAAGAACAAAGACAAGAATTCTCATGGCTTTGTCTCTTCTCTTTTCTCCAATACCGCTGGCAACACTTCTGGCTGTTACGCTGTAACCCTCCATCGCCAGGTCCGCAGGGTTCGTTATCTCACAGACATCACACCCTCGCTAAGCCAGAGCCTCAAGGGCGTCCCCCTTTCTCTGCTGTGAGATCTGATGTTGGTTGCAGGTGCAGCCCTAGATGCGTGTTACTGTTGAGGTTCTGTGTTCCACGGCAGCCACGCCATGATTTCGTTGAGGATGAACTGGAATTTAGCCTCAGAAAGTTCCGGCGATTGTTTCTTCACAAGTGAGTCAGTGTAGTTGACGTTGGGGTATTTCCGTCTTATTATGTCTCTTTAGCTGAAATTGAGGCTATCATGAAAGTTCAATAGAGCGTCTACTTTGTAAACTCAACCCCCCACGCGACACCTCCATTACAGAGTTATCTCATGCGGGCACGCAGCACACACACTTTCATATGCCGTCACATCCAAGACAGCCACTCACCCTTCTCAACTTGACAGTCCTCCATCACAATACGATATCGTAACGTGCGTGCGTACTGTACTCTAACGTTAGCTCCATTTCTCCAGCGGCTTCCGAAAGCGATAACTTGGGAGACAACATCCACGGATCTGAGCACAGCAGCCACAACGAGCCGTTGCATTCGCTCTCCACTGCAGTGCAACAAAGCAGAGCAAAGCTTCACTTGTTTCCATCACCGACCGCTCAGGTCCCTTGCTTTACAGAGCAGTTCCCCCCGTTGATCCCCCGCACTCACCGCATCAGCCCGCCCTGGTTCAATGCTTGTTTTCCGGAAGCCCTGCCGTGAGCTAAAAGTACACGAGACCCTCTAATCATCATGAATCTGAACCTCCGCCATTTCATATCACGAAGAAACACGAAATCCCCCAGCCCTTGGAGTTTTTGCCTGTTACTCAACTGCTGAGCCCACGCTCTCCTGATGTCGTTGAGTTAAAATTATCCTGGTCCGTCGAATCAGTTGCGGCTCTTTTATCCCGTGCCCCTTGACCTCAGGTGATATCCGCATCTTGTTCCAGTTTTGTATTTATCCAATTACACGTGGGCTCTTTTACGTGCCATCTCACTTTTGGCAATTCGGTAGAATTGAGTTTTCGGTCCCTAAGAGAAAAAATAACATGACTTGTGTTTTTGCGATCTTGATGACTTGCATAGCTCTCTTTGTCCTGTGATGCTAATTGATGCACACCGCTTGAAGACTGAAACCTTGTCTTGTTGTATTCTTGCGAAAGTTGGTTGCTTCGTCTCCCCTTTGGCCAAGGACTCAATGCTCCTCTTTGTGACATCTCAAACCGTGGCAACGAACCTCTTGACCTGTGTTATGTATCACGTGGAAGTCGTGGTACCCCAAACAGCATCGAGATGTCTCACTTCCCCATTATTTCCATACCGAGGTCGGCATAGTTCTCTCATTCACGGAGTAAACTTCCACCTGAGATCACTTCCAAGAGATACTTACCCCATCATCTTGAGATCAACTCCACTCGCCATGTGTTTCCCAGATTCAAGTTCGCCTCCCAAATTCTCGATAGGCCTAAAGCATCAGCCCTGAATTATCCTTTTGTGCAAATAACGCCCATTGCCTTCTGGAATGCAGTTATACCATCTGGCCAACCGGCTGCGTGAAAAGTGCTGATCTTCAACCGCGGATTACGAAGGGTCCGTCGTACAGTCAGAGTTCACGACGTCAATTGTTTCCCCGAGTCGTGCTTCGAGATCTACAAGTCTCGTTTCACATGCACGACTCGTTGAGCTGATCTGTATAGATTTGCAACTGATCTTTGCGGAGAAGCGGTGAGTGGTTGTTTCGCAGGGTCTTGTTACCACGTCAAGCTTGTAACTTTATTCCAACGAGTCACTGTACTTCTGGTACTGTCACTTGAGAAGAGAGTCGTTGTGTAACGTTGATAGAATATCACCCACCATCTGCAGTATTCCATATCACGATGGAAGCGCCCGTTCTCAATATAATATGATGATCATTCATGTTGGGCTCCTTCACCCCAAAAGCTTCTCGTATTAAACGCTGGTATTGGCGATCTACAAATAGTAACCATCGATCCGGGTGAAATATTCTCTACGAGGCTACGATCTCCTCAATTGGAGTCGATCTTTGCTTCCTTGTTGGAGGAGTCATGGTTTTCAGCACATGAGCGACTGCGTTCCGCCTGGAGCTCCAGGGTAAGGCAAGCTGCACCACCATTAAGACGCAAGAAGGCGATCACCTAGGTCAACGACAAAAATTGGTACTGTTCTCTCCATAAATCTCAGAATGCAGGCCAAATTAGCCATGTCTGTCGTTTTCCTTGATTTTCCAGTCCGATGCTATCGTTGGTAGTGAGCTGTAATACTGGGGAACCGCACGAGCGATTCGACTTGGACGTGGTATATGGGAGGCAAATACTGCCTAAACGACAAAGGTTCTCCCCTTTGTACAATCCTGGAGGTCGGTCGAATGCCATCGTCCTAATCCGTAAGAAACATCAATATACTGTAGTACTTCAAGCTCCGGCATGCAATTTAAGTAGTCGAATGTAAGATCAGTAGACAACACGAGCATGCGAGCTTGGTTGGCATGGAGTTGTCTTTATGTTTCTCGAAGATAAGCATATAGATGATACCCTGAATAAGACTAACCCTTTTTGGGCAACGAAACGCAGTCTCTCGACAGAATGGCAAGCTGTCGATGGTATAGTAGCATGAAGTCGTATTGAGTTCAAGAACCATAGCGATGTCTCTTGCATCGAACAAGACTGCGCTCTTTGACCGAGGGGTCATACTGCCTATTCAAGCTGCTGTTCCATTGAGCAACCGCTTAGGCATATCCCATAAACAAGCAACTGTTGTCGAAAGGTCTTCAGGACACCAGGCAACGAATTCTGCCGAGTTAAAGAGAGAGTTCGCGACGTCAAACTTGACAAAGAGGCCCAAATCAAGGATCAGTTCATCTTCCAATCAACTGCCGATCCCCACTCCCCGGAGTCCTCGCGACCCTCGGAAAGCGGTAGATGAGGAGATTGATAATTCTGAAGCAAAATCCGGGGAACATTATCAGATAATGCATAGTTAAGAGGAGAAATATAGGACCTCTTCACCAAGAGGCAAAAAAGACTTAGGCAAGTTTAGTGTATCTTAGCAAGCCTTTAGGCCAGTTTATTTTGGCACCCTGATTGAACGTCGATCCGTGTTGCTTAGTGAGTCAGAGCAAATGAACAGAGCGATAGCATCAAAAACACCATGGATTTCTCCGAGCTTGTTTTTTTTCCACGTTGTTAGGTTGAGCATTTCTAATGAAGCTGATTAATTCAAAAAAAAGAATTAATAATTTCATCTTAGAAATTCCTGCACCGGGTCGTCATAAATATCACCCAATGCCCCAGAAACCTCAGCCAGGTCGTCATCTTACGCCCTCAACTCCACGACTCGGTCGTCATACTAGCAAAAACAGCATCGCCTCGGGCGTCACATCGGCATTTAACAAGCATTTTCTCGCTCCCTTGAATCGACTGTTTTGTCAGCTAGACATGCCGCTATACCGAAGGAGGCAATTTTTCCCACGCTCGATCCACTCGCCAAGCATGGTCAATGACAGGGGCAAGCGAGATTCGAGATACTACAAAGCGTGATGGCATCTTCTTCTTTTTTCTTGTATTATAGCCTCGGTGTACGATTAAACGGTTGAATACTACTATTATCTCTTATTTTTATATACTATCTTCTTATCTCATGTGCATATAATGAGTCGAACTGACGAAGAGAACCCTGGGGTCCAGGCTGGACAGAGCCGGGACTCTTCGATGGATGTTGAGAAGCTCGGTCGTCAACGACCTGAAGTGTTTAAGTCAATATGGGCCGAACTAGGGTTTTGTTTCTCTGTGTTTTGTTCCATGTTAATGGCTGTAAGTTCTATGTCTCCTATTCCTCTATGTCAACCACTGCTCTACGCAGGCACTGACATCATCAGGAATTCTTCGTCAGTGGATTTCATGTTATCCTTCCACCATTAGCCGAAGAACTCAAGATCCCAGCTGCTTCACAAACATGGCCTTCAAGTGTGTTCTCTCTTATCACAGGAGCAATGCTTCTCCCAATGGGCCGCCTAAGCGATATGTATGGCGGATACATCGTCTTCAATGGTGGTCTCCTGTGGTTCATGCTCTGGGCACTCATTGCGGGATTCAGCAAAAACTACATGATGCTCATCTTCTGTCGAGCCTTACAAGGCTTCGGCCCTGCGGCATATCTTCCTGGTGGTGTTATGCTGATGGGCAAATTCTATCGTCCAGGACCTCGAAAGAATCTCATCTTTGCTCTATATGGGGCCTTTGCACCCCTGGGGTTCTTCTTTGGTATCTTCGTTGCAGGTCTAACAGCAGAGTATCTTGACTGGCGCTGGTACTTTTGGATCGGCACTATCATATTTGCAGTTGTCTCTTCCGTCTCCCTTCTCGCTGTCCCTTTCGACTTCCGCGACAGAAAGATTGATATCCCCATGGATTGGTGGGGTGTTGGAACCATTGTCCCAGGCCTTCTCCTTGTTGTCTACTCTCTGACAGATAGTTCACATGCCCCTCATGGCTGGGCTACACCCTATATCATCGTCACACTGATCCTCGGAGTCATGTTCTTAGCCAGCGCATGGTACGTCGAAACACATAAAGCCCGAGTTCCTCTATTGCCCGCCGACCTTTTTGCGCCCAAGGGGATGAATCGTCTGCTAGCCGTACTCTTCATGGCCTTCGGTACCTTTGGTCTCTTCCTCTTCTACTCAAGCTTCTACATGGAGTTGGTATTGCACCGATCACCACTCATTACTGCAGTCTGGTACATCCCTATGTGCGTTGGTGGTCTCATCATTGGCACTGTTGGAGGCTTCACACTGCACTTCCTACCAGGGCGAGTGCTGCTGTTCATCTCGTCCTTGGCCAATGCGATTACGATGTTACTGTTTGCCCTTATGCCTGAGAATCCCAACTATTGGGCCTGGGTTTTCCCAGCAATGGTTTGTTGCACCATCGGCATCGACATCACTTTCACAGTCAGCAACATCTTCCTGACCACCAACATGCCAAGCCATAGACAGGGGCTTGCGGGAGCTCTAATCAACAGTGTTCTCTTTCTGGGAATCAGTTTCTTCCTCGGTATTGCAGACATTGCGGTTGCAGAAACGGCGAACCTGGGACTTCGAAAAAGCTACAAGGTGGCATTCTGGCTGGCCTTTGGCGTGGCATCGATTCCTTTGCTCTTCATCCCGTTCATCCAGATTGGATCCGCTAAGAGCGAGCTTACAATGGATGAGCGGCAGAGATTGGAGAATCCACCATCTGTTAGAGAGTCGGAGGCAGAACCGGAGGCAGAAACACAAGCACAAGCACAGGAGCCCAAGACTTGAGGTACTTGGAGAGCAAACAGCTCTGACCTAAACTTAGGGTGTCAAAATAACCCAATATAACAAGATATAAATCTATACTAAGTCTGCGTAAATTTACCTCAGTCTTTTTGTTCCTTAGAGTAGAGGTCCTGAGTTTTCTTGCTTCCCCTGAGCCTCGAAAAGGGAGAGCAACCAATTTTCATGCTACATGCTCTCTGACGTTAGTACTTGAGTAATACCATTTCACTTGCATAAAATGTTGTTTAAACGCTTATTGCCCATAAAGGGCGAAAGTACGCCACTGTTGGGTGTAATAAATCTGTTGATATGCGGTTGAGTAAGATCCCCCAGGCTATAACACAAGGTTAGATCCAGGGTACCGATCGAACTACGCGAGGGAAACGTGATTTACCCCATCGGACATTTCATCAAAACTGCAGGGTCAAAGATAGAACAGGAGTAAGTACGGATGCCCTAGGAGACCTATAGAGCAACATGAGTCAAGGTAATAGTAGAAATGCTCTCCTAATAACAGAGCCCCAACTACCGTTGTTTCAGGACATCCATAACAAAAACGTGACCCGGCAACCCGGGTTTTGGACAAGAAGCCGATTGCAACAGTGATGCCACGATGTAACTGGACCTTCCGGAAGATAGCGGCTCTCCCACGCAGAGTTGAGTTGTTTCTTGGTTTCAGAGTCTACTATTTTAGAGCTGCAACGCAGATGCAAAGGACCACATACCCCTGCATGGTATGATGAGATAGCAACATATTCCCTGGCTGCCACCTGTATAAATGACCAGGATCTAACGTGGTGAACCAGGGTTGCAGGCGCCACAATGTGGTTTTCTGCAACAGTGGCTGGCAAGATAATGAAACCAACAACGGGTCTGCGAACGGCTGTTTTATAGATGAGAAAACGTTGAAGGAGTTTGCATCGTTGAGGCTTGGCCGTTGCGAACTGATGGAAGCGTTCTTGATGTTGAAACCACGGTGGCCCTGGTCAAAACGGCCCAGAGCTCTGGTGTGCCCATTAAAACCCCTGTCGATGATCGAGATTGAGAGGTAACTTAGCCAAGATATCAAAATTCTTGATATGCTGTTACAAGCCAAGACATAGCTTACCACTTGATCATTTATTGCTGTAAGCGACACGGCACGGGTCGAGCTTCAAGTCTGACATTCGTCGTCATCATGGTCGAATCTTGATGTGCACACCGTTCGTTTTTCACCGCGACATTGCTTCAGCCAAGCCCAAGCCATCTGCGGCTGCTCTGCAGTCTGAGCGGAGCATCCCAGGGACTAGCACTAAAGGGAGCATTGGGCCTATGGGAAACCTCAAAAGCCATGAGGAACAGGGACTAGAAACTTGGCCGCGAGTGGGTTCTTCGGTAGAGTTGGCGTTGAAATCCTCTGCCGCTTCCGGGGAACCAAAAAAAACAGGGCACGACATGACGACGAAAGATGGTGGGTATCTGTTCCCGCGTAGGACTCGACAGTTATCAACGGCGCTATCTAAAGCCACAGTCAGAAACTGGCATCTTGTTGATGGTCATTGGAAGACTATGTGTTGTTCTGCTAGATCATGGAGGGTAGAGAAATCTGGGGGATAAGCCTGGGCCCGCATGCGAAACGAGGTAAAACATGCGAGGGAAAAGTCTTCTTTTTTATTTCTTTTTTCGGTATTAGATCATTGGTCGACGGGGAGAAAAGAAGGATCAATCTTGTGGAGACTGGCGTTTCTAGTTTCCGATGGTTGGTCGAGCGAGTTACATTGAATGGATGGAAGAGAGAAGAGAGACCCATAGCATCGCGATCTGGTCATTTCTTACAGAGTCAAAGAGATCCAGTCTCTGAGATGGGTACGGGATGGGCATTATTGCGAAGGTATCAAGGGATGCTGATGCTGCAATATCAGCTGAGCCCTATAGCACATCTCAAGCATGCATTGGCTTATCAGACTCTCCCTTAGCATTGATCAAGTTAGACTTGTTCATGGGCGGGTTTAGTGTAGATTGAAGAGTGTGACACCCCATGCCGTTTTCAATCATTGTGGTAAAGCTGCATATGCCTTGTCCGAGTAAAGCTTCAACTCTGTTTATACGTTTTAGGTTTAAGATTATTTACATTGCCTTTTCCGTAAACAACATTCACTCACTCACTCACTCACTCAGTCTTACTATGCGCAATTCATAGCGTCTCATCCATTGAGTTGAACTGAATTGACCGATGAAAAAGTCTTGGTATCGTCCCACTTAAGTCAACGGACAAGCATCCTTTCTCCAACTTCCAACTTTTTACAACTTTGCGACATTGGAATCCAATTCAGTCCTTCTTTTCTTCTTTTGCGCCGATACCATTGTTACGCAACCACAACAGACAGTGGAGGCCAATCTCTCTGCCAACTGCGACTTGTACAACTCTGACCAACCCTTTATCTCGTCGTTTGCTTCTTGTACGCCTGGGACCTTGCGTACTTGTCTGACCCGAGAGATACATACACGACCGTGCCTTGCGCTTCGGCGATTATATCGACTCGTTTTCTAAAGCATCTTCATTGCACTGCGCCTGCAAATGCGCGCCGTCAGGTACGAGCCAATTCTCCTCGAAGCCACGTTTTTTCTCTGGTTTCCTGCATCGTCTCATTCCATCTCATATCTGGCTTCTTATTTGCTTTGTCTCCCTGTCGTTGTCTTTGTCTTGAGTTGCGGGCCTTTCCGAGCATACCTGGATCATCCTGTCTCTCCATGCGACGCGACCCAGCATTGAAACACCAGGATACCTTTCCGCTTGGCTTGCGCTTTGCGCTACAGTACCAGTTCGATCCAGCTAATTCGTCTTCCTTTGTCAGTGCAAGCCTGTGCTGCGCTGGCGATAGTTATTATACTCTCCAACCATTTCCGTCTTGCTTATATCAAAGTCGACTTTTGGCTTTCCGCCTTGTTCCCGTTGCTACAAGGACCCCTGCCTTCAAATATCCGTTCGTCAAACTCTGAACAAAAGTCTCGCCGTTTCGGTCCAGCCATCCTAACTTTCTTTACTTCTAGACATATTCGCGCTGTCGCGCCGTGACCTTTTGTTTCCCAATTCTCTTCACCCAACAGCTTCAAGAGCTTCGACGTCCCTGCGCTCGAGCTCTCGACCCTAGTCTAACACCGGCTTCCCACTATCGCAAACTACTACCGAAACTGCGATACCTGCAGCCAGCTATCACTATAGCACACCGACTTCAGCCCAGCATATCATGGGGTGCTGACCCGTGACCTTTCATTACCACACTACAAACTACAGTCACTTCGATAACAGCTGCCGGTGCATTCGCTGTGCTGCGCCGCTGCGCCGTTCGTCCTCGATTACATTCGGGTACTTGGAACCGAATCTGGACAATCTTGCCCATTTATATCCAATTCCCTGTCTGGCACGGCGATCTGGATGCTAAGTGCATCCTTGCTTGATAAGAATTAAAACAAAGGCAGCTTCCTCCCTGCCTTGTTCGGTTGGCGCAGGATCGCTCAACTTTCGCGCTCACCAATCAGTCATCATGACTTCTCCAAAGGCTACAATATCTGACCGCGGCCAAGAGAACGACGACACCCTTATAGAACCTGTGCTATCGTCTCCTCTCTCAACGCCCCAAACAACAAGTCCTGAGCTGGTCTCGTTTCAGTCGCTGGCCGACCAAACATCAACACCACTCAGCATCATGGACGATTCATGCTTTCTCGACATCGACAAGTTCATCGCAAGCGGTCTTGAGTCAAGCAGTGTGAGTGCTGGTCTCGACAAACCTACAGCGTCTATCAGCCAATCGCCAGTGATTACAGCGGGGTCGCCCGCTAGACCCTCGGACCCCAGCACTAAGAGCCAACGCAACGCAGATCCTCTTGGAAGTACAGGGACGGATACAGATGGCGGCCTCGCCGAACAGACACGTGCCGCTCATGAGGACAATGTTTCTGGATCAATCGCGAAGGAAACAAAATTAGAACAAACTTCTAATCGGCAATCGTATCGGGGATCCCAAGATTACGACCAAACAAAGCCATTAGAGGTCACTGCGCAGCCAAAAATCATCTCGCCAGCGGAAGCTGCATCAAATACGACAGGCTTCGCTACCCAAAATAGCACCGCCCCATCAAATACCGGCGAGCCCAGTCTTGGTTTCAGGGGCCTTCATTCCGATCAGCACGAGTATCGAATAGATAGTTCGAGCAAAAAACAGCAATACGAGACTGCTCTTGCATCTATAGGGCCTTTATCGGTGGAAAGGCTCCCTGCGTCAGGGATAGCCACAGCACAGGCACAGGCAAGCAGCCACTGTAGTGCTCCTCAAAGCGCCACCACCCAGGCCATGTCAAGCACGGCCTCCACTAGCAACAATTCTATTCCCCCTGGGCATCAAAGACACCGCACCGGACATTCCTCACACGACTCCCGCGACAACGACTTTCCCCCCTCTCACACAACATCCCATTCTTCTCGAGTCGGTGGCATAAAACTCGATACGAGTTTTGTCAAGCCCACGCCAAGGCCCATTATCCGTACAGCGCCCGACTCACCTTCGCTCAGTATCCAACATCCAACTCCCGACATTACCTCCCAGGCCCGATCTGGAGCATACGTCGGGAACATCGCACAACTCGAAGCGACCGCCGAACGATTGTCTATGACAAGTTCCATCGACGATGCGATTCGAGATTTACATGCTGAATTAAAGCGATCCGATAGTAGACGTTCCTCCATCCTTGCTGCCAGCGTCAAAGCCTCAGGGTCCATTGACGATTACACCAGTAATCCCGGTTCCGCTATCGAACAACTAAGACGACATCCTTCCATCGCTTCTTCCATCGTTTCTACAAATAACGCCGCACGCCACGGTGGTTATTCCCCCGGTGGATACGTACTTTCGCCTAATCACTCCTTTACCGGACGTCTTAGATCAGGATCCAAGAATTCGGCTGGCCGACCAGACTTTGATCTAGATACAGTTCTATCCCGTCACGGCCCAGGCAAAGCCTCTGTTAGAAGTGTCCGATCAACAAAGGTCTCACTCGCCGAGATCTCGGAATCAGAACCTATTGCACTAACCCAGGACGTCCTCGACATGGTCGACAAAACACCAGTCAAGAACCCTGAGGGCGAATCTCTCCTCCCTGATGAGCTCCGCGATGCCAACATGCCCGCCACCGACGTATTCCAAAACATGATGGGAGACGACGATTTTATGAACTCCAAGAACGAGCGACCGCACCCCGATGTGAGCACTGGCCTTCTTGCCGATCAAGAGTCTAGGGATCCTCAGCGACCCGGAAGTTCACATTCAGATACAACATTCCAACAATGTCAGGATGCATTTGGCGACTTTGATGGCGTCCATTGGGTGCCTGAACAAGATGACCCTTACTCCCTCCCTGATGACTTGGAGCCTCAACCCCAGCCTCGACCTCGACAGCGACATATGAGCCAATCCGAACATGTTCGGCCCCAGTCTTATTTTGACCCGGAGTCCGGTCAACAAATGCTGTATTACCCTGCGCGGGTTCCCGCTATGCTCAATCTGCCCCCCAAGCTGTCTAATAAACCCAAGGCCAATGAAAGAAATAAGCGACGCTCCCAGGTGATGAGTGCTATGTTTGAAGGCAACAGGCAATCCAAGATGTTGGACGCCGATGCAAAGGCACAAGAGCGCGATTCTACGAGAGATTCCTGGCTCCCTGACCCTCTTGCTGGTCATCGAGAATCATTTGCTGCTTTATCATCTGACGGATTTGGCAATTTGGGCCAGGAACCAGAGACAATTCGTTCTGTCCACTCGGACCAAGATGTCCCTCCTGCTGTACAACCGGAAGCCAATGCCAATGCTCCGATTGAGACACTGAGGCGCCCTCAACGGTTGTCTCGGAACGAACTTGACAAGCGAAAGTCGAGAATGTCAAACTTGCCTCCACAACTCAGAGCAAGCGCCTACTTTGATCTACCCGACAACACGCAAGGAGAGATCGAGGTTAAGGACGGCTCAGCCATGGCCACCCTTGAAAGCATTCTAGATGCTTCAGCAAACGCCCCTGTCAGTGCATTTACCGATCACGAACGTGCCGGCAGACTTGGAAAGGAAGTCTACGGCAAAGAAAAAAAGCGAGCTTCAGTTGCTGCATCCACGGTTCTTCAGCCTGAAGGCGATAAGAAACATGCCAGAAAGCGTTCCTCTTTTATGTGGCTTGGCAAACGTCACAGCCATGTTAGCGACGATGACAAGGATCATAAGTCAGAGTCTGGGCTGGGACCTGTCAATGCTGACACGAATGCGAATGAGCACGACGGACTAGCCCGCAGTGTCGACGGTCGTAGCGATGGCCATGTTGATGATGAGCAAGAAGCCGCCGAAGAAGCTGAGGATCTGTCTGAGGAGGAAGGCTACAATGGACCCCCAACGACACTCCTGGCCGAGTTACAGTTGCGAAAGCAGCAGCAAAAAGAACGTACCCAGCGAACATTCCCAGGAGGCATGCATGCAACACTGTTGGAGATGGATGCTGTTGCCGAAACTCAGAAGAAGGCAAGAAATAACAAGCGTATCAACCTGGCATGGGAAGAAGGCCAGGCACATGCTGCTGATGAGGATTCCGATGACGAGGATATTCCTCTGGCTGTCATTGCGGCACGCAATCAAGGTGCAAAGAATGTTATGGATCTTCAACGCCCTATCGGTTTGATGGAGCGTCGTGAGATGGAAGAGAACGAACCCCTCAGTCACCGCCGAGCTCGTCTGCATGGCCAGGATCCTCGATCTATGGTAATTAGCCACAGGCCTAGCATGAACAACCTCAGTGCCAATCATCTTCCCACGACTCCTCATTCGGCACACCAATCTATTGCCCAACTTTCCGTACAAAACGCATCGACTGAGCCGGATGATGAGTTTGAAGGAGAGACTCTTGCTGATAGAAAGCGACGGCTTGCAGCCAAGGAGGAAGCAGAGAACCTTCTACCTAAAGCCCGACCTGTCAGCAGTGCATTCTCCGTTGAGCTCCTCAATCAATTCGAGGATCCTGAAGAGAAGAAGAAGAAAGAGGAAGAGTATAAGCCCAAGATGGTCGAGGAGGAAACCCTGGGTCAACGACGAAAACGTCTACAAGCTGAACGAGAAGCTCGTGAGCGTGAAATGAGTTTCAACCAACTGAACGCCAGCGCCGAAGAGGCTGAGGCACCGATCCCAGGAATAAACGGACGCATGCACCAGTTGTCCAGCGTTCTCTCTGCACATCCTAAAAGGGAGACGAACCAAGCTCAGGAGGAGCGCGCTCGCATGGAACATGAGAGGAGGCTTCTGAGAGAGCGTGACGCTAAGATGGCCGCTTATCGAAGCCAAATGCCGCAGGCTCTCGGTGGTCCCAGCAATGCGCAATCTGGAGGTTACCGTGGAGGTACTTTCAACAATGGTCTTGGTGGTCAGAACTCCCAAGCAGCCATGTCCTCCCCTGCCCTTCATACGCAACTGTTCAACCAACCAGCTCTTAACCACCGAAAGAGTGCTGTGTTCAGTACTTATGGGGCCCCCATGCAGCAAGCCCCATATGGCGGATCAGCTACGAACCTCGGTGCGATGAACATGGGGTACAATGGCATACCCAACGGCATGAGTCCTTATGGCGCCGGTGCCATGAGTGTTTATGGTGGAGGCATGCTGCAACCTGCCATACAAATGCCTGGACAAGGTGGTTCTACCAACAGAATCGAGCAGTGGCGTCAGGGTGTTCACCCTTGAGCAAGTTAACAGCATATCGGCTGTTGACATGGCCTGCAAGTACCTTTTCTAAGACGACCCATGTGGAAGATATATCTCGTGTACTATTTGAGGAAATATAGAAGGGAAGGGGAAGCTTTTTATAGCATTGCTATCACCGGTGTTGTGGATAGAGGGCAATGGTGGGATAACATCTTGAGGAATTTGCTTTTTCTTGTTCTGCATGGCACCTAGCATTGCATGGCGCTGGAAATACTCGCGACGCTGGAAGGGCACAGCTATTTTTTGACAATCTAATCGTTTTAATATGTTTTTTTTTCCTGGGATTGCTTCTTCAATCCGGTGGCATGTAGTTTTAGACTAGGAGCATGAACACGATGATATGACCAAACTACCCAAGTCCAAACGCTCGACAGTGATGCAATGCATGGGGAGGTATCAACTCGTCATATTGCAAGAAACAGACATACAGAAAAATTAAGCAACCCAATGTCTACAAGACCAACGCCAGGATGATAACAAGCTTCCCTCCCCCTTTTCAATCTTCTACATGCTTTTGAATTCCTCTGCTTCACCTCCGCTTGCCGAAGCTACCCGCAGTCTTTTGCAATTTGGATGGTGGTGCAGCTTCAACATCACTTTCCTCGTCCTCACCCATAGACTCATCCACATCGTCATGGTTGACCTCATCCTCGTCCAAAGACTCCTCGGCATCGCTATCGTCCTCCTCACCAGCTGAATCCTCCTCATCGTCAGAGTCGCCAACAAAGCCGTTGGTGATGGGAACATCGTCGTCTGAATCGTCAAACTCGGTGTCAAGACCTCGCCTTCGACCAGGTGTGCGCGCAGCATCGTCCTCACCCTCGACCCAGATAACATCCTCGTCATCTTCTTCAGAGTCCGAGTTATCGCCGTTGTGAAGACCAGGGCGCGACATCTTGCGACGAAGATCCATTTGACCCTCGAGCATATCGAGCTTACCCTTGAGGGCGAGAAGACTTGACAGTCCCTTGGCGCGCTCAGCGAGAACCTTTTGCAGGCCACTCAGACTGTGGATAACCTTGGGCTGAGATGCGAGGGCACCACCGTGAGCGACTAGTGTCCACTGGACCCAAGTCATAAGGTTTCCGGCGCGACCAGGGCGGCGGTACAAGCGAGCGGCGAGCTTGGTAAGAAGAGTGCCGGCTAAAGCGCTGTCGAGGCGCTCAATGGTGTTGCGGATAGTGGGAAGATCGGTGGTGTGCAGACACGACTCGAGGAGGTCTGTGTCGTCGGTACGGAGGGCCTGAGAGAGAACGGTGGTAAGGGACTGGTGTGTCGGGGGCACAATGGCATTTCGCGAAGGCTGGGAGACGACTGCGCCGTTGAGTGCGGAGGGCACATCAATGATATCGTTCTCTGCACGGAGAAGCTCTCCGAAAGAAGGCGATGTTCCCTCAGCGTCTGATTCCTCGTCGTTAGACTGGCCATTGGTCTTTTGCTTAGCGACCTTTTGGCGGGTGTTTGTCACAGCAGTTTCCTGAGCGGCCTGTTCCTCCTCTGGGCTCTCAGCATCGGAGATATCTTCGTCGCTGTCGTTATCGGACGAGATCTCAATGGTCTCAACCTGTGAGGGCTGGAGGGCGTCGGGTCCGGCGATGGAGGCTTTTGACTCGTCAATGATGGACTTGTTGGGAATTCGAGCGCTGGTTCTAGCGACGGGAGCGGCCAGCTTGACCGGCGCTTTGCGTTTTGTTGACATTATGAGTAGGTTTTGATGTGAAGCGCAGTAGATGTTAAGCGGTCGCGTGCAGGGATTCGACGATGATGGGATTCAGCAACGGGTGATTAATTCAAGAAGCAAGATATTAATGCGACCCTGATTTCTTGGGGTAGTATCTTTTCCGTAATGAATGAGGAAAAGTGATACTGTTGAACGTTATCAATGGAAAATTTGACGAAGCCGTCGCTCGGTCTCGAGTGAAGGAACTTTTTTTCTGGAACCCCAGCTTGGCTCTGGTGGTAGCCCCACAAGCGATAAGATTAGAGCAAGATGGTCACGTGTCCTGCCACAGGATGAGTGCCACAGGATGAGTCATGGTGTGGCTGTTTCTCTGGCTTCCATCGGCAAGGAGAATTATCCTGGCTGCTAAGAGTCCACGACTGGCCCAATGCGGCCTGACCTTGAGCTTGGGAGAGCCATTTAATTACAGTGATTGGCCTCACTGCAGCCTCTAAATGAAAATGGCGGTGATTGGACGAAGTGGATTGATAGTGGACTCGAGATAAGCTGCAATTGGTCACATCCGCAACCTTCACGTTCGCTTCCGGAGGGATCATCTCGTAGTCTGTGGCCTCAGGAGATATGAAGTACAAATAAAGACCCAGCATCAAGTAAAATGTTTTTAGTTACGCAGTGACACAGATCTTGGGGGCACAAGCTCGAAACCCGATGTGATTGCTTTCTTTTTCATTGTTTGCCAACGGGATGGTCACCTGATACCTGCCCTTGCCTGGACTTGATCCAAGGTGGACCTGTATCCCGGGTTGGGTATGATGCGTCCCAGTTTCGGTATAAGGGTGAAAGCTGTTAAGTGGTTATAGTGGTTTGCTGCATGGCATCTCTTGACGCGACGTGAACGTGTAAGAGAGGCGATGCACGTGCTTCAGTATAGAATGGGATCTGTTTCTTTTACCGTTTTCGAGCTTGTTATTCATCAGCGCAAGATAAGATCTTCCTTCACTTGGTAAACATGCGGTGATACATTTCAAGTTTCACGGAGTTTGTTTGTTCCTTTCTTGAATACGATCATCTTGTAAGACGAAGCTCGGGAAACGGTGGCATTACGGGGCCGTCATCACTCTCATCCCGTGTCCTTTCGGGTTTGGGAACCTTCCCCTTGCGTTCTGATCTGTCCTCACCAGCCACATTCAATTGGATGGGTATGATGAGATAGAGTTCTAGATCGAATTAAGCTCTGAATCAGCTGTGCATAATCTAAATGTATATATATTCCAGAACAAACATGAATGATCAAATAGCTGACTCACCTATTGTGACTGATTTGAAACGTCTTTCATCTTGATCAATCTCATTATCATGATACTACCAACCTCTACCATAATATCATCCACCCCCAGCCACCCACCATCCACATCCCATCCATGGCAATGACGGTGATTGTGGCCCGTGCACCACCTCATAATCCCTTTGATACAAAACTCGGTCAACTAAATTTTTCCATCCCCTCATACCCAATCCCCTTGCCAAGTTGGCCACCCCGTTAGAGACAAGTCAACGGCTCAGCGGAGTTTGCCTTCTTCCCTCATAAATACCACCGCGCCTCCGACCGGCCAAAATTCACTGACGTGCACGCGCTTTCCCCTCAGAGGCTCCCCCTAGATCCAACCCCCCCCTACCCCCCCTCCCTCTTCCGGTTCCCGGGC
>NC_031683.1:1115238-1246922 GCF_000149555.1 Fusarium verticillioides 7600
TGTGTATTCTGACGAGAAGAAACAAGATTCGATAGATGAAAGCGAAGAGTGGAGAGCGTAGAAATGAAGCTGATATCAGATTATTGGAAGATGCCGCGAAGCTGAAGCTGTGTGCACGAAATCTGATGATGGGTGAGGAGAGAAAAGAGAAGAGGAGAGCAAGTCAGAGGTGAAAAACTTTTCAATATATTCGAGTCCGAACCTCGGCGCTACTAAAGTGCTTGCATGTTTGAATAAGCGTGGAGGAGTTGGCAGTGCAAACGACCGTCGAGGGCTGTCAAGGTCTAGCATAATGGCGTTTAGCCAGCCCGACAGCTGTCCGCACTTGCAGACGTTTCTTGGTTCTCTCTTAGCCTCTGAGATAGTTACTTGTCGGTGGCCGTACCCTTCCTGATTCTGAGACATCGTACTTCTGCTCTTAAAGGAGTATCGTGAGGTTGACTGTCTCGGTGTTGCTGAGTTTCAAGCATACGAGGTTTTATACTACGAGGCGTCACTCCATGTCAAAATACTATGACCAAATCTACTCCTTTTATCTCGTAATCAGAGATCATTCATTCTGATCTTGTCAACAGATAAGACACTTTGCAGGTATCTCGGCTCAATAGTGTTGAGTTGCTCCTCATTGTGCCGGCACTTACACTGCCCTCAGCTATTGGCCCGCCCTTTGATATTGTCGGCTAAGGGCAACGCTTTGAGCTATTGTTCCTATGATCAATAGAGCTGTTCGAGATGGCCCTAGCTTCTGGGATGTGTGCCCGAGTTGCTGAGGGCTTCGCATGCCAAATCGTTGCTACCTGTAGGCTATAGTCTTGTCTGCATATCATTGTATCGGACGGCGACACTGCAAACGCGGCAAAGGCAGTACAAGGTTCCGCATAATGAGCTCCTAAGCCCAGGATATCTCCTGTAACCGACGAGGCAACTTCAGATAATCGTTTATACAAATCACCACGAGTTTACGAGACTCTGCGCTGTGGTTTGGCGGTACAGTGTCAGCGGCTGGCAGGTTTAGAGACGGCATTCACTAGCAACCTACGAACAAGTCAGCCCCCTTCCCCCCTGTCTGCCCACGACCGTCATCGGCGCACATCGATAAGAGCTTGCATATCCCTTGCGTGTTGGATCAAACTATATAGTGGTTGCAGGAATGCTAGTGGGGTTGGATGAACGGTCTAAAGCCAAGTAATATTATCTATGTGTATCAGTACGGCCAAGACAGATAAAAGACCACGCAACAATCCCCTTTGAATTCTTCTTGAAAATCACGTTTCGATATTCCAGATAGACCAACTGAATTATGACTTGCTGCACAGGTGCTCAAAGGGCATCGAACTACCAGGAAGGAGTTGGCATTTAATAAGCACACGATAACGCCTCCTTAAGCAACTTCCTGGACCATCTTACCCGGTGCCAGTTTAGATGAAGGCTTGAAAACCTGACCGGCCGGGCTGTCAAGCATCTCTTCTGTCACTGCCACTCGAACTCCAGTTTTGTTACTGACCCACCGAACGAAGACGGGATCAGGCTTGTTTGAGTCTTCTAGACCGCCTACGCCAGCAGCTGCAGCCTTGCGGTTGATCTTGGGTGCTTGCTTTTTGAGGAGTTTGTTAATCGTTTCCATCTGTAATCTAGGGTCAGCACACAGTCACACTTTCTGCTTAATTCAATTTTGAGGTTACCTTCACTTCCTCATTTCGCTTTTCACTCAAGTTGCGGCGTCGCCGGGCCATCTCCTGTCGACGCATGGACAATTCCTCAGCTGTAAAAACCTTCTTCGCTTGTACCTCTACCAACATGGATTAGTATTACAAGTGTAAGCACAAATACTAGACTCACCATCTGACAACTTCATGTACTGATGCGCGTTGTCATCTTCAAATCGAGCTCGTTGCCGCTTTGTCATTTTGGTGAGATCGATAGACTCGTCTGGGTTGCCATCGCCATCGTCATCTTCGTCATCTTCGTCGTCATTGTCGCCTCCATCGCCTTCTTCATCTTCTTCTTCCTCCTCATCTTCTTCGTCTTCGTCATCCTCGTCTCCTTCTTGGCCTGCAACCTCAATCTCCTCGCCTTCAGCGTCCTCGTCACCATCGTCGGCCATGGTCTCATCACCAAAACCCATAGTCTCGTCTCCAGCGTCGCTATCAACGGGGTCACTAAGCTCCTCGTCGTCGTCGTCGTCATCCTGAATGACCTTGGCAGCCGATGCTCGAGGTGCTGGCTTGGACCGGACTGGTTTGGAAACAGTGATGGTTGGAGGAGCTAGATCCATATCGATGTCTCCCTCGGCATCCTCCTCACCCTCAGCGTCAACATCCATCTCATCGTCATCATCTTCCTCCACCTCAATCTCTGCCTCCTCTTCCTCTTCTTCATCTTCATCGGGGCTTGAGTCAACCACATAACTTTTCTTAGCTCCTCGATTCCGCTTTCCAGATACAATTTCTCCGCCTTCAAAGCCACGCTCCCCGCGTGTAGCCTGTCGTAGTTTGTTGGAAGGAAGTTTGACAGTCAAACTCAAATGACGATCGCCACCTGGTGATGAGGTATCATCCCGGGAGACGGACACGCCTGAGGCGCGACCAGAGCGTCGTGACGACATGCTCCTTTCGCTTCTTTCTGGAGAGTCAGCCCATCTGGCATGAACAGAAATGACTTCATTGGCCTTGGTGGCCGCTGAGCGACGTGGACGCGAGCTCATGATGATAGATGCCCGCACTGGCGGGGCCTGGGGGGGATGGTAGAAACAAGATAAGGAAAGTGGGAAATAATTAGTGGTATGCGAAGTGAAGGGTGGGTTGTATTTGTATCAGGATAGAGTTCAAGGAGTCCTGGGGTCCCAGGGAAGATCGCGAAAACTTAAATATGTCAAGTTAAATGAGTTGGATGACAGAAAAAAAGGGAAAGTGATTGGAAGACAAGTTTGCAGGTTTTTGGTGTTGACAAGGCTGAAATAAGCTCAATTCGTTGGGGCAAGCACGACGGGAGTGAGACAGCAGGAGCAGGAGCAGGAGCCACCGAATAAGGGATTGGCTGGAAAGAACAGACAGGGCCAAGGCAGGGCGAAAAGGGCAAGTACGGCTCGGATGTTGGTGGCGATTGCCGTTGGCGAGATAGGATAGGACAGGACAGGTACCTAGGCTGGAGTCTGGACTTTTTGTAGTGTAAGGTACCTAGGTAAGGTAATGTCGGTGACGCTTCATTGGTGTAAAGACGACTTGAGCTTGAAGCTTGAAGGATGCGAGGCTGAAGATAAACAGCCAACTAATGCAATTTATCCTGCAACCAGTCAAGCCGATCAATCAACCAATCGACCAACCAACCACCAAGGACTGACTACCCAGGTAACTACGTGAGACCTCTCTCGTCTGTGAACACTGCTGAATCAGGGATTCCTATAAGCGGGATCATGCACGTGGCTGAGGATTATCGGCCAGTGCTAATCCTATGGTAGCCCAGACAAACTGCCGACATCAAAGGCCAAGACAGAGTAGCTAAGGGGAGAAGCTTATCCTCGTCGGTGGCATTGAGAGAATTGGGTGACAGCCACGGAAAGGATTACAGAGACGGACGGAATTGGTGGGTGTTGTTTTGCTGCGACCAAACAAAGGGAGAGGCAACCAAGAGGAAAGGAAAATTCACCACTCACCTGTTACAAATTTTGAGTGCCTTGGTCTTGCAAGGTCACACCACACCAGCTTGTCGCCTATTGACTTTCACTTGCCTGCTCTTTAGACGGCCAGCAGTTGGTAGTTGGGTTTTAGCCGCTTCCTATCACTTCACCCCAAACAGGGTCTGACTGGGCCAAGAGCTGGAGACTCGAGCGCAATGGCTACTCCCAGGGCACAAGCACGCCAGTTGTTTAACTTGTTGGGACCGACAGGTGACGCAATACGAGGCTCGTGAGACGAGCGCCGTTACACGTTGTTTGTGTGTCCTGCTTCTGGCTGTAGAATTGCCTGCCGCGATGAGATTGGCTGATAGGAGATGATGGCGCAGAATCTTTTTTGGCGCAGAAACCTGATGGCGCGATCCCGGCGTCCTGAGAAGAACGTGAAAGGGTAGTGAGGATTGGGTTTGTAATTACTCAGAAGCCTGGGCGTTCCAGAGGTCTTTCATGGCACAGGCGATCTTTGACTTGGGATATTGTCTGGAATTGATGCTCTCAGGTGAATGCGCGTTCTGGTCGTGCTACCATTTAGCACGATCCCGTTTTATTTCCAGTAACGGCCCCAGTATTAAACGGGGTGGCTACCGTTACGTACCTCACTGCCAGTCCGGCTTGCTCAATGGCATCAATACTTATTAACACGGGTTTTTTTTTTCTGGTTCTCTTGATTGGAAGGAGGTTTTTCGAGGGACATTTAAGCAAAGTATATTTCTTATTGAATAACATGGCTTGATGACAATACTCCAATATCATACTCACATAAGGTACCTAAGTACACAATCAGATACCTAAGGTACTGTTCCCTCCCCACAAGAAACCCCAGACTCATTAGGGTGAGGTGAAGCAGTCTAATAAGGTTAGTACCTAGGTAGGTACTACCTACCAGCCAGCTAAAGGTACCCAAGTCAGGTACCTATCTATACTCCACCGTTACCGGTATCAGTATCGGCAGGAGTACCGAGGCATGTGCCTACCTCGCCGAACCTTGCCAACGCCTCGGAAACCACAAACATTTCCTTTCCATCGACTACCTTATTAATTCAACGTCTCTGTTTGATCTTCCAGTCTCGTAGCCAGTCGCGTGACACTATCAAACATGAGCGACTCAGATTCCAATCCCGCCATCCCAGCCTGGCAGAAGGTGCAATCCGATGAGATCGATAGCCAAAACACCGAACCGGCCCCGACACCGTCCGCAAACAGCTCAACATCAGAGGTTGATGCGCCAGCAGCAGAACTAACAGCAGAAGGGACATCACAGCCGGAAATTGTCACAGACGGTCAAGAAAGACTCGAGGTTGCGAGACGCTTTCTCGAAAATGACGCTGTGCGACACGCGCCTCATGAGAAGAAGGTCGAGTTCTTGAAGTCCAAGGGCATTGACGAAGCCGAAATACACGCGCTTCTTGGTCAAGACGAGTCCACAACAGAGACAGAGGTTTCTGCTACGTCTTATCTTGCGCCCATGTACTACGCTGACAATCTCAAGGCGCCAATCCCAGGAACAACCAGTTCCTATGCTCCGACACCCACCGAAACTCTCCCTCCAACACCAGCTTCCCATCCGCCCGTCGACCGACCCCCAGTCGTCACATACCCTGAATTCCTTGCAAAGGCACCCCGTCCTCCCCCTCTCGTTACAAAGGAACGTCTTTTCAACGCCCTTTACGCAGTCACTGGCCTTTCCACCCTTATCTATGGCACAAGTCGCTACGTTATTCGACCTATGGTTGACAGTCAGGCCGAAGCCCGTACAGATTTCCACGATCTGACCTCGCGAAAACTCGATGCCCTCGTCGCAAAGCTTGAAAAGACCGTTTCCGAGGTTCCCCCCAAGAAACCCATCGCCACAGTCGAGGAGGAGAGCGATGCCGAAGACCCTACGGAGATGTTCCATAGGGACATGGGCACTCAAACCACATTCCCCATAAGCTCTGTGACAGCTATGACAGACTCCAAGAATAACGAGTCAGCTGCCAAACATAACACCAATCAACTGGGTAGTTTGAACAAGACTCTTTCTGGCCTAAAGGATGAGTACCGTTCCCAGAGCGAAGGCATGGATAAGATCAAAACTGCTGTTGATATGCTAAGGGATGACCTCGACACAATGACATATACTGCGTATCCAGACCACAGTACTGGCTATGACCTGTACGGCCGATCACGCAAGCCCGAGCCGGATGACGAAATCCGCAAGGTGCGGGATAACATCCGGCGTGTGAAGGGAGTCTTGCTGAGCACGAGAAACTTCCCCGCCTCGGCAAGATGATGTATTTCTGAATCCAGGCTATAAACATGGCAATTCATAATCTATGTCGCTCTCGGAAAAGCTTTCATATTGTACATTTAGTCTTTACAGTACGTTATCGTCATACATAATCATGCCAATATACCCCCTACACATCCATCCGTCATGGTATCACGTAGGAATAAACTCCTCCATGCGGTATCCCCTATTTTCTTGCCTCCTGACCTCTCTTCTCTGAGCCCACATCGGGTCGCTCAGGGACTTCGATGAGGTGTTTCGAAAAAAACGCTGGCCACGGCATAACCCTAATATGCTCGAAACCACGGCCTTCTTGTACCTGCTCATCGTACCAGTCCAGAGTTGGTCTGAAGACAAAATCCATCGTTCTTCCACGGTACCCCTCACTCCTTTTATTTTCGCAATGCATAAAGAGACGGTTTTTGCATTTGGTCGGCCGATCCATATTCTTCCCACGAGGAGCATGGAAGACAATCTTCAGGTCCTCATCTGCCGCATCATCTGTCCCCGTAGGTCCATCAACGTTCATTGCCTGTGGAGAGGATGACCGTGATCTGACGGGCGGATTTCCTGACCTGACCTCCCTCCATCCCTGAGACCTCATTGCTGGATGTCCGGCTGGAATAGATACCTTCAGATTCTTCATAAGATGCTGAAGCTGGTGGATAGTGATATCGACAGGGTCGGTCAGCCCCTGTGGAATCACATTTGATCCCTTAATCCATACTTTCACTAGCGGCAATTTGTTGTAAGACTCTTCTGCAAGCCGTATCATTTCGCGTTGTGCTTCAATAAGTTGCCCATCATAAACGTGTGCATCATTGTCCGGCATTTTCATGACAGGATCCCATATTATCAACTCCATTTCACGCCAAGGCTTCCTGAATAACTCAACAGGTCTGTATACAGCAATCCACGGCCGTCGATTCTTATTAGTTGTCTCTCGATTGTCGCCGTACTTCCAGGGTCCCTCAATCGTGTAACAGAAGGCCACACCAGTATTGATAAAGGTATGGCCATGAATTTTTGCGTTAAAATAGCGAAGACATCTATCGTATGTTCCGAACTCGGGGAATTCATGTGCCATATCCATATTCCAGTAAGAGATGGGGCGATTGAAGACTGTCTGGGGGCCCCAAGACCTGTCCCGAATATCGCTTTCCAGTTGTCCTAGGAAGTGCTGGAACGATACTCCGTCATCGTAGGGGATTAATTGTAGTCTTCTCTGAGGTGCTCTCTCCGCAGCTGGCTGATTCTGCGCGACGAGGGAGGAGGCGGCAGGGTTAACTTTTCCCCAAACCTCGTCTGGGTTACCCGAAGTTGAAGGAGTATATTGGGGGATCCGGATCTGGTGAGTGAGTCTCTGGATAGCAGCATTGGAGCTTGATCCAACCACGGTGAAATGCCGATACTGGTCTAAATTCAGAATAGACCACCACCCGAACCAATTGACAAGACTCTGCTCATCGTTGCCATCAATCGAATCAGGGGCGAACACCACAACCGACTGATCATCGTCTGAAGGTCCTGCTACCTCTCCGACATGTTGCGAGCACTTGAAAAGAGCATCAATCTCTTTCTCCGCTGTCGCTTTGTCCTCTTCGCGTACTCGGGTACTTTCTCGATGCGTCTCCCAGTCTTCCTTGACCATAACAGCTACCTCGTGAACCCAGTTCTCAAAGTCGGCACATACGATGAGCGTAAAAGCGCCGCGATGTTGCTGCCAATATTTGTAAGCCCACTTGAAGAAAGCCCAGGCCTGCTGAGGTTGTGATATAACAAAACTGGGCGTAACTAATACCGCTTTCTTCTGTCCGCAGATAGTTTGCAGGGTGACATCCCCAATCCGGAATGGTTGGCCAAGAGAGGGATAAAAGGGTGAAGGTTGCAGAGATATAGAAAAGAGGCGGAAATTGAAGTTTGGCACGTTGTGAAGGACAGTCCAGACTGAAGGAAACAGTCGCGTAGCCCATATTGCTTCTTCATGCACGATGACCACGCCTTGGCCTAGCTTCCTGAAGCTAGCCCAGTGTCCAGTGGTGAGGCTAGAAAGCAACCTACACTGAGGGTTGCAGCTTCGCAGCCATGCGCTCAGAAAGTAAGCTTCTTCCACAGCGTTCGTTGGAAATACCAAGAAGAAGTTGTGGTTGCTATAATCCATGAGGGCTTTTTCTGGTAGTAATTGCTCGTACTGGAATCCCAAAAGCCGGTTGAAAACTGTCGGTATCATTTGTGGCAGGACGTCGCCACCGCCAACACCCTCTGGAAGTACAATCGGCGCAAGCGAGCGCGTTGTCAGGTGAGAAGAAGGCCGAAACAAGTGATATTGTAGCAACACAGACTTGTCAAAGGATGCATATAGGAAGATGCACAGTTCTTGTTGATACAGGAGGACTCCAACAGACCTTACACAGAGCCAATTCGCAACTGTAGCCAAGCTATCTGGGTCGCCACTGCTTATCACTGAGCCGGTGCCCAGCTTAGCAGCAGCTAAGAAAGCCTCTTGAGACCAGAAGTCCTGCGTCATACAAGAGTGTGTGAAGATTAGGATGGGGTGCTGTTCAAAGATACTCGACCAAGGCTGCCCATTCTGATCCTCGTCTCTTTCAAAAATAACCGAGAATGTTTCCCGACTTCCTGGGCCAAACTGCACCTCCGTGGTGATGGACTTGTTAGAAGAGCTCGATTCGTCGTTCATAACAGGGGCTCTGCCAGCCCAACATTCTTGATTGTCTGAAGCCTTCGTCTGGAAGGTCGACCCGGATTGTGGCCCGGTGTTTTGCTCGGCTTCACGAGAGTCGTCTTCTATTTTGATTGGGGTCGTTGCTCGAATGAGAGAATCCTCGCGCAAGAAGAGACTTTCCTCTCTTTCTCTGCGGGCGGGTATCATTGCCTCTTCAACAGTGCCCCAACTAATTGACTTCTTGGGCTTTAACTTTGGGGCCTCGGGGATGGTTTCAGTAGGGACCTTATTTTGTCGGAGGGGTTTGACTGTTTCGTTCGGAATTTCGGAGCGCAGCGGTAAGGCAGTAAGACCGTTGACAGATCGCTCTGCTGGATTTAGAGAGATGAGGTCTGTCGGTAGTCTCGCGGGCGCAGCGCTTTCTCTGTCGCGGCCTGCTTTTTGTATGAGATTCACATACCTTGGCTTCAAAAGTTTCGACTGTTTTGTGGAATCTTTAGCAGCTTCGGCGAGAGTCGTGCGCTGCTTTCTCACTTTGCCCCCTGAAAATACATTTCCTGTGAAGGCTTGCGCAGGCCGGGTCTTGCGAGCCTTCGTCGGTTGCCCCTTGCGTAGGTGACTATCGGTCCGCTTGATCGGTCCACGAACGCCGAACTTTGATGACAAGAGGTTGCCTGAAGCCACTGGCTTTTGTAGTGGTCTCTTATTGTCAGCAAGGACTTTGCCTGGTTGCCGTCGCAGTGGTGGCTTCTGACTGGTTGAGGATGTGGATGAGGCTGTAGTTGTAGTCGCAGCTGAGTTCAATGGCGGTCGTGAAGGATGATGGACAGACGCCATGCTGTTTTGACGACTACTTTTTGGCGAACTTTCTTCACTTAAGCTTACGGAAGCTCTTTGTGTTTTGTCGAAAGAATGTTGTGACAGTTGTCCGACCTCAACATCCATATCGATGTCTGTGGCTACAGACGGACTAGAGACGACAGAACCATTGGCCTCTTCACCATCCGGAAATCGATCAGCCCATTTCAGATGATCATCCATCTCTGTGAACGAGGTTTCCTCCTCGCCTCTCAGCCTTCTGCGCCGATTTCTTTCTTGGTGGCGGTCGAGCTTGGCAGCATATTTGGACTTGACAGCATTCTTCCAATCTCGAATGTTCTTGAACATATCAAAATCATCCCGCGATTTTGTTTTCTCCCAACCTTCCAGGAGGGCATTGCTCAGGTTTTCTACGGGCTCCCAGGTTGCCTCGCACAAATCAAAATTCTCCCATTCGATGAGATATCGTGGGAGGCCGTCGATAGGCCATTCGGCCAAGATTTCGTTCACGTTCCATTCCTCGTCAGAGTCGTGCTCACTGACGATGGTGGAGACTATTGATTCACTATCGGAGTCATCCATTCTGGCGTCTTTTGGCGCATGCTCTCCATGTGTATCACAAGGTTCAACCAACAAGGGCCGCTGATGGGATGTTCCCACTCTCAATAAAAGAAAAGAAGTCAGTTGTGGTTTTGCAATGAATGAGTTGGGGAAGTCAAACTCACTGAGGTATACGGTTGAGTGCAGTAAGTTTCGTGTTAAATAGAGTTGATTTGAGTTCGTGAGTTTGTTTTTTTATTTGACACCTTGACGCGATGAATGAACTCCCAAATTTGAATGACAAAACCTGACTTGGGTGAGGGGAGAGAGAAATTATAGAAATGAAATGAGATGGCGGGCCGGTCTTGATCTCTTCTTATCCCCGTTCTGTCACATAATAATAAGCTAGGTTAGAGCTTCACTCAGGCTGGGCGCGGCGTGTGGGACTGGCTTGGCCTGGGCTGCTTGGAAAGTGCTAGACAGGTCGCGAGATCACGTGAGTGACTTAGTTCATCGGCGTTTTTGTTTATCCCTTAGGTGTAGGTGTAGGTAGGTAGGTGTCTACAAATAAAGCACCTGAGTGAGGTGCGGCTGCAAAATCTAGATAGAAATCATCATTTACGACTTGAAGATCAAATTATCTGTAAGGGCAAGGGCTTCATCAGAGACTCGTATCATCGTCGATGGATGTGTCAGCTCTAAATCCTTGGTCTTTCCCGTCCTCTTCATTTGCACTCTCCCCTGCTTGTTGAGGTAGCCTAACCTAGACCCCGACCTCATTGAGGCCAGCCACCTTTTCCTTTCGTTTTAAACGTCTCTAATGACGACTCGGATCTTGTTAGAAGCATCCATACGGCATATTGATCAAATTTCTCAGCGTCTTCATTGTCAAGGAGTAGGGTCTAGTTTTATATTGTCACAATTGTCAAGATCGTTCTTCATGCATTGCACCCATAATGAGCTACCTGTTATGGAAAGCAGCACCCAGGTGGTGGGCATATTTCTAGCACCCAACACTTCATGATTTCAAAATACAGAAGAGCGCCCAATATCCAGAGATGCCTTGGCTCGTCATTTCAATCATTATGGTTATAAAGTATTCCGATGTCATGCTTAACTCTATGGTGCTTGCAAACACAAGAAAGAGGGAAAGGGGCCAGGCTAGCCAGGTTACAAGAATGCGCATTAAAACTACAACATCATAATATGCGACCAGGTTTGCAAGGGCCATCGGGTTCAAAACGAAAAGGCACTGCATAACTAGGTATCTGAAAGCGGTCATCGATCAATCTGTAGATTGCAATGGTAGCGAGCGATATTGACACGGTTAGTCCTAACCCAGGCAGCGTGAAAACCCAGCTATACGGATATGTGCTATGAAGAAATGTATATGATGCAGCCATCCTTCTAAAATACATCATACGGTTACTAGTCCTGGCCTATCACATCAGAATGTGTCCGGATTCAGTAGCTGACAATTACATCTACGACTTGAAGCTTTCTTTGTCCTATTCCATCCATTAATATTAGGTTGGCAAGTTACACACTAAGGCACACAAGGTAGCTCTGACCAACAATCCACCCAAGAACAGCCATTTTTGGGGACAAGTTGCATTCCCTTGATTTCTTATACTGGAACCTAGCAGTGATGCGAACAGCACCACTTTCGCTACCTGGCCACAGTGGCAGAGTGGGTGTCTCTGTGCAACCGCTAGGTGGCTACCTCCACTAACAAAGAGGCGTCTAATCCTACCTTAGGTAGGGTCCTGGCTCCCCCCTACCTAAAAACACAGGCAGCCAGTGGAGGGTAGCTCCAGTTAGAATTTAGCCCTGCCAGTCCAGCCCAGCCCAGCCCAGTCTTTACCCCTCGGCACGGGGACTGGACGTACGTCGAGGTACAAACAACCGCCTATCGCCAGAGCCGCGCATTCTCTCCCTCTCCACATCCCACACCTCAACGACGTCGACTTGTCTTTCTTGCAGCGCCAGCGCACCCGCCTTCAACCTCACCCTCATCTTCGATACACCAACTTGGCTCCCCTCAGTAATATCCCTGAAGCAACACCACCGTAGCCATGGCCAACGACGAATATGATGTACGTCTTGCCCCTCTCCCTACCCTCCTTAGTCTTTCATGTCCCGCCAGTTGCTGACCTGTGGGCCCCCTTTGCAGTTCCTCTTCAAAGGTGCCGTCATTACCATCTCTTAAAGGCCACGCTTGGTCCGACGTTTGCGACCGCCCCTTACTGACATTGTGAACCTGCAGTCGTCCTGATCGGAGACTCTGGAGTCGGAAAGTCCAACCTTCTCAGTCGATTCACCCGCAATGAGTTCAACCTAGACTCAAAGTCGACCATCGGTGTCGAGTTCGCCACCAGATCTATCCAGGTCGACTCAAAGACAATCAAGGCCCAGATTTGGGACACAGCTGGCCAAGAGCGATACCGCGCCATCACTTCCGCCTACTACCGAGGCGCTGTCGGTGCTCTCCTCGTTTACGACATTAGCAAGCACCAGACCTACGAAAATGTCACACGATGGCTCAAGGAGCTGCGGGACCATGCCGACGCCAACATTGTCATTATGCTGGTTGGAAACAAGAGCGATTTGCGACACCTGAGGGCTGTTCCCACCGAAGAGGCCAAGTCTTTTGCCAGTACGAAAATCCTACCGAACTTGACACAGGAGGGTCCCTCTTATTGACACTTTTGCAGGCGAGAACCACCTGTCCTTTATCGAGACGTCTGCCCTCGATGCCAGCAACGTCGAACTTGCGTTCCAGAACATTCTGACTGGTTCGTTATTCACCCGGTCTCCTCAACCTCTGTGGCTCCAACTGACAATATGGACAGAAATTTATCGCATTGTTTCAAGCAAGGCCCTTGACAGCGGTGACAGCGCTCAGGCCACCATAGGCGCAGGCACCAATATCTCCCTAAGCAAGCCTGCCGACGACGATGCTACCAAGGGCGGAAAGTGCTGTTAAATTCCTCGCAGAGCCGTTTGCAGACGGATATAGGGCTTTGGGGGTTTGGGATACCTGGCGTCTCGTTTGTCCCCGAAAATGCTCCTCGCCAAAGGAGAGTGGAGGAGGCGAGGAATCGTGATACGTCTTTTTTTGATATCAGAAGGCGCGGTTACTTCGGCTTTCCTTTGTTCTTATTTTTTGTCATGATGGTTGTCTTGGGGTTGATGCGTCCAACGATCGCTGCGACACGGTCATCTTAACGTAGCTGAATGAATTCTTTCTAATGTTCGCCCTCTAATGAGCTGTGTCTCTGTCCCCCCAAGCCTTCCATTCTGTATCACCTCGCTTGTACCGCATTCGAGCTAAACGCCACAATCCGTGTACGCCTCCACGTCATGCTGATCAGATCCGACTGGACGTGAACAGGTACTGGTCCTGTGGGTGATTTCGTATCGAATTCATTTGCTAGTAGCTAGTGCACAGCTCGTTCTCAGGGTCTTCAGGTAGCGGGGCAGTTCATCAAACTCATCACACTGAATGCAACCCCTAGTTAGGTGCCAATAGATATTTACCTGATTTTGGTGAAGTAATGGGTGGGCTACCTTATCCATCTACTATTAGGCATGGTGGTCTTGTTGCTCTACTATCCTCGTCTCACGCAATGCATTCCTAAGGTTTAGATCAAACATAGCTTTCTGAGTGGTTCTGCCTGTCTACTTCGGAAAACATGTGCTACTGCATGTCCCCTGAACTTTAGAGGACCCCCCCTAGTCCCCTGGCCCGGCTTGTCTCGACTGTTAACTAGAGCGGTGTCGCGGCCCCACCTCGATACCTCTAGGACCCCCACTCTCTTATCGCGACCTTTCAATTCTTATCGAGACTCAGCCGACTAAATTTTTTTGGAAAATTGTCCGCCGCGTCGCAAAGCCTGGTCCAGTAAAATCATCTCCAAGTTAACACAGCTTTTTCGATAACCGATCTCAATCACGACTTTGGGGTTCATTCAAAATGGCTGCTGTCTACAAGTCTATCTCCAAGTCCAGCACTGCAAAGGCCGAGGCGCCTAGCAATGGCGTCAAGAAGAACAAGCAGAGGGTTCTGATCCTCTCTTCTAGAGGCGTCACTTACCGGTAGGAAGCTCCACGACTTTGATGCAGGGCGCATTCCACTAACATCGCTATCCTTCTCAAGACATCGCCATCTTCTAAACGACATTGCGGCGATGCTCCCCCACAGCCGAAAAGATGCAAAATTCGACTCCAAGACAAAGCTGTACGAACTGAACGAGCTGGCTGAGCTCTACAACTGCAACAACGTGCTCTTCTTCGAAGCAAGGAAGGGTAAGGATCTATATGTTTGGCTCAGCAAAGTCCCTAACGGACCTACCATCAAGTTCCACCTCCAGAACTGTAAGAGTTGACACCAGCCGATGCTTTTACCCAGGCTAATACCTAACAGTGCACACCATGGAGGAACTTCATTTCACCGGTAACTGTCTCAAGGGCTCGCGGCCCGTTCTCTCCTTCGACGGCGCTTTCGACAAACAGCCTCACCTCCGAGTGATCAAGGAGCTCTTCCTCCACACTTTCGGCGTTCCCCAAGGCGCAAGAAAATCCAAGCCTTTTATCGACCACGTTATGGGATTTAGCTTTGTCGATGGCAAGATCTGGATTCGCAACTATCAAATCAACGAGGTCGAGGCGACAGCCAAGGAGGGTGAGGAAGAGGAAGAGACAACTAAGTCTCGATCTGGCAAGCCAGATACCGATATCAACCTGGTCGAGATCGGCCCCCGATTCGTTTTGACGCCGATCGTGATCCAAGAGGGCTCTTTTGGGGGACCTATTATCTATGAAAACAAGGAGTTTGTGTCACCAAATCAGGTCCGAGCCGATATTCGAAGGACAAAGGCTTCGCGACACAACGCTCGCGCAGAGAAAGAGGTGGAGAGACGGGTCAGGAAGGGCGACCTCGGACTGCGATCTGTTGGCGGCCAGCGACCGGCCAAGGATGAGCTTGATACCAAGATGCTGTTCGCCTAAAACCTTTGATACGTTACCTGCCGATATAACCAAGTACTTACTGGCTTGATCCATTGGATCTGAACACCGGGACGGGGTGTTGGAGTTTTAGGTCATACTGCGTTTTTATTTGCCAAAAGAGAGAATATTATACTTTAGCTACCGTTAACGACACCGTTTGCCTTATTTCGTCCTCCCTAAGTTGTCACTCGCCTAGTTATAGAGTACCTAATCAAAGGCAATAAAAAACACTGAGTTTCAGTTCAGGGTTGTCAGGTCAGGCCTGCTTGAAGGCTCGCATCATCACTTAGCCCGCCCGGATGAATCTCGGCAGATTGTTATCTATGCGCAACCCAAAGTCGCGACCTTGTCATGACCTACTAATATCAGTCGTCCCCCTTTCCTTCTTCATCCTCATCCTCACTGTATATTCAATCCGTGCATGTTGCAGACAAGCATTGCACTTGAATACAGCCATGAGAATCACAGTTACCCAAAAGCCGATGCCTGTGTGCATCTCTACTTCCGTCTCAAGCCCCAGTGCTGCGGTGGCTGAACAATAAGCCCCGTACCATTGATGCTTTAGGTGACTCAATAGTGAGATCCTTGAAGCGACGAGGGCCAGGCTGCTCTTGTTACAACACTTTTCTCATATCAACTCTCTCACGGCGAAGCCGACTACAATTCGAGGATACAGCGACTTGATTTTCTTGAATCTTGCCTCCTCTACAACATCTACCAAAATACCATTGCAAGTAAACAAAATGCAAAGTCTATCAGGTCCGTTCTCTTCTCCTTTCCAGGCATAATTTTATGCCTAACTTCCTCATAGCACCCATCAAATCGGCGACTCTGATTCTGTAGTGAAATTGTATAATCGCGTACGTGGTATACGGACGAGGACCGTTGTTGTCGTCTTTACATGCAGATATTTTGTCCACTCAAAACCCAATCTTTACAATTCGGCCGAATATACCTGCCATCTATCCCCAAAGCCTTTGTATAAGACGTCCGATCAAGTTGACGTCTGTAAAAATGGCACCGAAAACGCCCAAAAACCATTGCCTTACTGAGCTTCCAACTGAGATCCTTCTGGACATCTATCAACAACTAGACCTGGATGGTGTTTTCAACCTTTGCGCCACTCACAGGACGCTACACGAACTCTTTGACAAGAGAAAGGCCTCGATATTACTTCCTGTCCTCGTCAAGGAGTTCAGTCCGTTTGATGAGCTCCTCCAGGTTTATACGGCTTCAGCTGAGGATCTCGATTCCCGCGGTGGACTGTATGCTCCACGTAGAGTCGTGTTTAGGCGATTCCTCGGAGACACTGGGGTGGTGTTAGCTCCGCTTTCAGAGCATCAGCCTGCCGTATCAGTGGACGCTGTTGAAGGGTTCATCACGCTGGACAAGCCAGGCAAACCCATCATACCCCGTGCTCAATCATTGAAAACTGTTGTTCTGACTGAGAACGATCTGAAGCCAATTCTCAGTTGCTGTTCCCTTGTACTGAGATGGCAAGCCAGGTTCCCTCAGATGAGATGGTTTCACGAGCCTGAAAATTGTCGTCTGCTTCGCGAGCATGAGGCTGAGAGGTTCCGCAGAGCCATGTATCGATGGTGGCTCTATGGTTTCTACTTTCACGGAGATATCCCCCGACCTCGTGTTGGGCTTCCAGAGCCAGGTGTGGATGACGTTAGACTGAGTCAACTTCGATTATACTCCACAGGCGAGCTGATAGAGCTGATGGACCTGGTTGAAACCATGAAGGATGTCGTCCTCCACTATCTCTGCCCGCGGCTTGACCCTAGTCAAGACGAATATGTAAGTTTGTACTCCGACTTTCGGGGCTAATTACTGATATGCCATCAGGAGGGTTGCGATTCGTATCTTTATGATGTTGTCGACCGATCTGACTCCTTGGTAAGAGGCTGGCGGGATCAGAGTCGTTGGGGCCGTATTGTAAAGACTTACTGCAAACTTGGCCCTAAAGATCTCATGCATCTGTTTGAGAACATCTATAGCTACCCTAGAAAACGCCTCATTGCGGAAGCTCGGTCTCTTCAACCAAATCTCACTTTCGACCAAGAATCTATCTCGGTGTCAACACAATGTGTCCTGGACGAGCGACATTGGTCCTTGAACATGCCTACTTTGCCTGTGGATGGCCTGGGAGGTGTGATTGACTGGGATGATGAGCGCGACGCTGAACGCGTCAAGTTTGGAAGTGATGCCAGTCTGGATGGGACATTGCCAGGGGGGGCTCGGATGCTTCGGTCTTCATCTCACTATTCGCCTCGTGGGGATGACGGATCTTATCTAGAAGATGTCCAGCGACAGACAAGGATGGAGGGTAGGTATATGGTTTCGTTCGTTTAGGCCTGAGTGCTGTCGATGGACATATTCTCGCTCCTTTCGTTAACCACGAAGTTTACGGATGGTCGCAGTATTTGTTACTTGCTGCACGTGGATCGTCAGATAGCGTCGAAATTAAGCCCAAGGCTTCTCCTAGGTATATTAGAAATGGATTCTCTCATTGAGTACTTGGCCGTAGTGTCTCCTGAATCGCCTAATGCTGAATGCTACGGTCTCGCCAGTGCATTAACTTAGTACCTTTCCCGGTCGATCGTGAATACTGCCGTTAATAGATACTATTTGTGAAATCTGGAATGCTTAGCAGTCGCAGTCCAAACCAACGTACATATGTAAGGAACAATGCCCTTTCTACGCAAGGTATGAATCAAAGAAGGAACCTAATTATGAACTGTTTGCGGCCAAGCAGTAGTCCCCACCAAGTTGGTAAGGTAAGGTACCTAACTTCGAAAGTTAGTTGCCTTATCCATGGAGGTCGGCCGCGGGTCACTCAGTGGCCAGTAGCGCCTGAAACCACAGGGGAGCCCGCACGCCAAAATCAACCTCCACAGCTGAGCCTCACTTCTCCTTCCACTCCATCTCATACATCTAATCTCAGAGCTAATATCGACCACCGCGATTAAACCCGATCGCGCATCTCAACCCACCACTCAGCATTAGACTTACTCATATCAAACTTCTCTAGAATCTCCTTATAAGAGTCTAGCGTATGCTCTCACGTCTTCATAACCTCTCCTCGCTGTTGCGATCGCGCCATACTTAGCAAGGGTAAGTGAAGTGTTTTGTTCGTGTTGGCATCATCATCTTTCGCATCCTTCTAAGTGCTTTGATGCACTCAGCTCTGCAAAAATAGGCAGAAGGCCCTTGCGTGTGCCTGAGTGCCAAGTAAATCAAGGATGTTATACGCTTGTGAAAATAATGACTAGCCGTATATCATTTTGGCTCATGTAATTCACTTCGCTAATACGCAGCTTTCCTTTGTCCTCGGGCACCTCCTTTGTTTTCCCAGATAACGATGGTCAACAGTTGCTCTCAAATTCGGCCATAACGTTCCTAACTTGCTTATAGATCCAACTGCTAGTGTTTATTTACTTCAGTGATCCATAGGCTTTGGCTCTCTCAAGCATATTCGCAACTCCTGGGGTCGTCAGACCTTCAGTGAGGATATTGAAGATTGCCTGCCATGGAGACAAACATCACAGATGCTGTTGATCATCCAATGAAGGATGCAGAAGCGCCTAATGGGTTCAGTCGTACTAGCAACACCAGCATCGACGACGATGATACGGCATCCGAGGATCCATGCGAGGACGATGAAGATCCATCACCTCAAGATATAACCTTCGACCAGATGCGCCGTAGAGGTTTGCTGCCAACAGGCTGCTGTTACGATGACCGGATGAAGTTGCATATGAATGCGGACTTTTCACCCAACGCACATCATCCTGAAGATCCCCGTCGTATCCACGAGATATTCAAGGCGTTCAAGAAGGTTGGCCTCGTCTATACAGGCCCCGAGGCAGAGTTGCCAAGAATCATGCGGGAGTGTCCCACGCGTTATATGTGGCGCATACCTGCTCGTGCTGCCACCCGAGAGGAGATTTGCCTCGCCCATCATCCTGATCACTTTAGATGGGTAGAAAACCTTGACAAGATAAGTTCGGCCGAGCTTCGAGAACTGACTAGGCAATATGATCAAGGGCGGGAATCTCTCTATGTTGGTAGTATGTCTTATCAGGCCGCCCTACTTTCAGCTGGGGGAGCCATCGAAACCTGCAAGAACGTCGTGACTGGTCAAGTCAAGAACGCATTCGCCGTGATCAGGCCACCAGGCCATCACGCAGAGTTTGATGCGCCAATGGGGTTTTGTTTCTTCAACAACGTTCCAGTAGCAGTCAGGGTCTGCCAACAGGACTATCCAGACATTTGCCGAAAGGTTCTCATCCTGGACTGGGATGTTCACCACGGTAACGGTGTCCAAAACATTTTCTATCGGGACCCAAACGTCTTATATATCTCTCTCCACGTCTACCAGAACGGTCTCTTCTATCCCGGTAAACCCCCCAATGATATGACACCGGATGGTGGAATCGACAAATGCGGAACAGAAGCTGGCCTTGGTAAAAACATTAATATCGGCTGGCACGACCAAGGCATGGGCGATGGGGAATACATGGCGGCATTCCAGAAGATCGTGATGCCTATCGCCAAAGAGTTCAATCCGGATCTCGTGGTTATCTCTGCGGGATTTGATGCTGCTGATGGCGATGAGCTAGGGGGCTGCTTCGTTTCCCCCAGCTGCTACGCTCATATGACACACATGTTGATGTCCTTGGCTGACGGAAAGGTTGCAGTGTGTCTAGAGGGAGGGTACAATCTTAAGGCTATCTCAGTGTCTGCAGTGGCCGTTGCGAAGACGCTCATGGGTGAACCGCCACCAAAGATGGAAATTCCTAAGATCAATAAGGAGGCTGCACGCATACTTGCCAAAGTTCAAGCTCATCAAGCCCCATATTGGGAGTGTATGAGGGCAGGCATTGTTCGCATTCCTACCGACATCCAGCCAACGATATCCAGCCGCCTGCACGACGTGATCAGAAACGCTCAGAGGCAGGTTCTGCAAGCAAAGCACAACATGATACCTCTCTACATCCAGCGCGAGCATCTATACAAGTCATACGAGAACCAGGTCCTAGTGACACCAGGCCTCCACAAGGAAAAGAAGGTTCTCATTATCATTCACGATCCGTAAGTCAATTGTATGAGGAGAGGGCTATAGGTTGTGTCTTGACCACTGACATCATCTCTTAGTCCCGAGCTTCTGGCTCAGCCAGATGTTATAGACAGATCTGTCGATCCTCACAATGCCTGGGTGGTGAGTAGATGTTTTACATAATACGCGGTGCAAGAACTGATAAGAATAGGTTGATGGCGTAACAGACTACATTGACTGGGCAGTTGATCAAAAGTTCGGTGTCATGGACGTTAATATTCCAGCCTATGTCACCCACGACGAGGTCAGTGATCACATTTATTAGCAGTGGTTGATCTCTAACCGTTGGTTTAGGAATCTGACTCTTATGTACCTGGTTTCAAAGAGAAGGCTCTCTCGGAACAGATCCAGACGTTGGTGTGTTACCTGTGGGACAATTACTTGCAGCTCTATGATGCCAATCACATTTTCGTCATGGGCGTTGGCAATGCATATCTTGGAGTCAAAGTCCTTCTCATAAACCGAGGTAAGTCGATTTGCTGATATGAGCCTCTATCTCAACTGTTTTCTGAAACGTGATAGATTGCAAGTCTAGAATCTCTGGGGTGGTAAACTTCGCCAATGGAACGCTCAGGCCAGTCAAGTCAGAGTTTGATTCAGATCTATCGTCGTGGTATAAAGAGAACTCACGAGTCTACATTGCAGGCGATCATGCATGCTGGGCTGATCCTGATCTGACTCGAAAAGTTAACAAGCGACGTTTCGGGACAGTCGTTCGTAGTCCAATGTTTGGTCTGAACAAGATGATGGCGCATCACGCCAAGGAGGCGCGGGATTGGATTCTCGAGAGGGTCGAAGAAGTAGCAGATGCTGATATGACTGAAGATGAAAAGTCATAGATGCGGTCTCGGAAACGATGTTAGTTACAAGTTAGGAGAAGCTGGGTGTTCCCTTGTTTAGGGGTAATGTTCTTGCTCTAGCAGGTCTTGTGAGTAGCGCAACCAGAGATAGAGTCTGTTTTCCTTACGTGTGTTCTTTATTATATACCTTTAGGCAGTGCCTCTGTAATAGTGCCCTATTTATCACCTATAGAAGTCCTAATAACTGTCGCACGGATATGACCTTTGATGTTCCTGGTCTTGAAGCAATACAGTGTGTGTGGTATGTGCATGTCTCCAGTGAGACTGTGCTTATCTGCTATCGGATCAAGGCCCTCTAGAGGATTCGTACCTTAGGTACCTTACCTAAGGTAGGGAGGTTAGTCACGGAAGTCGGGATGCTGAATCTCCGACCTCCCTGCTTTGGTCTTCGATTTTTGGAAACTCCACTGACCCAACTTGCGACTCGCACGCGTGCTTGCGCTTTCATAAAGCCAAATTACAACGCATCGACAGAAGCACTTGCCGTGCATCATATCTATCCTTGACTAAGGCAAGAATGGATCGCGACCGAGGTCGAAGGTGAGTCCTAAATCGTTTGCTTCTATGTGCCTATTGCATCTTGCGTTCTTCTTCGTCTTGGTCTTCATCATCGTTACGCCTCCCATCGTTTTGCGACACCATTTCGGCATCTCTAGCACCACCCGTCGATACCCTCGAAACACGCTACACGGGAGCCTATCGACCAACTGAGCGATTGTATGATGGATGGCCATATTGGGATGGAGGAAAGCGGAAGCGACTCTCAAGAAACCATCGAAGATACATCCGAGTTCGAGCAGTCGCCTGGCGAGCTTGTGCAGATTGTTCGATGACACTGGTACATTGACGAGGTTTACCGGGTCATCTGCGGACGGCGAAGCCATCTTCATGAACTAGGCCGTGAACCAATGGGGATATTGGTGATGGTCTGGCTGCACTCCCATCCACATTTAGCATATCGCTTCGGTATCTCTGTTGTTCGGATTTCTACCCTGAATGCATATTGTAATGTTCTTGGGAAGGCAGAACTTTCGATCAACCCATGCCAGCCCATACCCTAGGAGATACTGCTGGGTTCCCTTCCATTTTGCCGGCATTTCGTCCCAATCCACAGGCTTGTCAGGGCGAGGATGGATAGGAATGCTGGGGGGACTGAAGCCTGGAAGCGTGTCAAGCGACGCTGGCCGTATTATCACAGTATTCTGGACCTTCCGCTGGAATACCCGAGATTCCGCTAGGATCGATTAAGACAGAGACTGTACTCCTGCCTTCCTATTGATCTTGGCCGTCGCACAATATTTGGTATGACCTTTGCCACAAATTGGCAGGGATCATGACGGCTTAGCAGGCCACAGTACGCCAATTATACCTCGCTCATTTGTCTTTTCTTTTCTTTTCTTTTTCTTCTTCTTCCCCCCCTTTCTTTCTTTGTTTTCATAGCGTTCTCTATTTCACACCCACAAAGCCTCGTGATTGCCGATCGAACACTGACATGAAGAAAGGTTTGATGATGGGGAAGTCGTTAGATACGGCGCTGGAGAGTCATGGAGGCCCACTCCTCGAGACCGGTCGCCTAGGCGGGTTAGAAGTCCGGTTAGAGAGCGAGCAAGGAGCCCTCGACCTAGAAGTCCACGTCCCCGGAGTCCAATTCCTTCTGGATCCGATAGCTATGTGCCGGGCAGATATCCACCACGTCGTAGGTCGAGAAGTGGAGGAGACCGATACCGGCGAGAGCGATCAAGAGAACGCGAGAGTCCGCGCCGGCGAGAGCGTAGTAGGTCTATGCGGCGGCCATCTCCTCGACGTAGTTTATCCCGGAGAATTTCTCCTCCACGTGGAGCGGATAGATATGAAAGGCCCCGGTCCCCTGCCCCTGGCAGAGATTGGGACCGCGATCGTGAGAGGGTCAGAGATAGAGACTGGGACCGTGACAGAGTACGCGATAGGGGTCGTGACTTTGAGCGGCGTGACGAAAGGTGAATTTACTTGCCCCATGTTGATAGCCTGGGACTAACTGACAAAAGGCGGCGATCTAGGTCTCCATTTGGTGTGATTCGCCGCGACAGAACTCCTCCTGTACGGTCTCCCGTGACAGGTCCTCGTGGTGGCTCATACAGACCACGTTCGCGTTCCATGAGTCGACGCGGAAATGACCGATGGCAGTCATACAGGCGCGTCAGCCCCCCGAGAGAATCTGGAATCTCATCTGCGATCACTTCTCAGTCAGCCTCTGGAAGATCGTCACCGCGACCGAGTTCCCTGAGAGCTCGTTCACCACTTCAGTCCCGAGAAGAGTCTCCCCATCATCATGCCATGGCTGGTGCGGCACCACCAAGGGAGACACCAAGGCCTGGACCTTACGATATAAACACATCAGGCCCCACTCGATCACCACCACGAGGCCCTGCAGCGCTGAGAGCTCCTCCAACTGGCCCTGCAGCAAACAGAAACCCCGCAGGGCCAGTATCTTCACCAGCCCTGCCTCCTCCCGCTCGGACTCAGACACCTACGGCTCCTCCTCTGCGTTCAGGTACCACAAGCCCCACCGTTCCCCCAGCTGGCCCACGAGGTTATGTGCCTCCAGCTAGAGGTGGGTTTGCCCCCCGAGGAGGCAGAGGTGGCTGGAATCAAGCGCCAGCAAGACACATTTCAGGACCTTCACCAACTCCTTCAACTCCCAGTGGACCTTCAGCCATTCCCACTGGCCCACGTGCGACTCCGTCAAATACATCGTCAACCTCGACAACGACGCAATCTCGACCGTTCAATCCTCCGACTGGGCCATCAGCTCAACATGCTGGTAGCGCACGGCAGACTTTGGCGCAATCCATGCTTGCGACACTCCCCCCCATCATCCCGGGCGGCAAGTTGGACCCTTCCATGACGCCTCTCGCTCTTGGCGTAACTCGAGAACTTGAGCCACATTATCGCAAGCTGAAGGACGAGGAGGAGAAGTTGAGAGATGAACTGCATGCGAAGCAAGAGCGGCTACGGAAAAGTCTGTACACGTGGAATAGACTCGAACGTGACTCGCGAGCGTGGGAGATGCGGAGTGACCTGAGCGAGAAGAGCATGAAGAACCTGGCTGGTGAAGGTATGGGTGGTGCTGCATTTTAAAAACATGTGCCACAAGATGCTGTTAGGAACTTGGCGCTAGAGGATTATTGTTAATGCTTGTATGATTGTCGAATATGCAGGACTGGGTTCCTGTAAGCGTTGCTTCCATTTGCTTCTGGTCATGAAAAAGCTCAAAACTTGGGAGATTTGCATGTTTACATTCATTGGGTCGAGACGTCCTGCTTGTACAACAGTTGTATGAGAGATAATAATTATGATGAGCCTATCGTATGTGAATTCAGCCAAGCTATTGCCTTTGGAGTGTGAACTGTCCCAGCGTATACAACCAGCCTTATAAATTGCCCCTTTTTGGACTGTTAGTAGTACCTACTAGTAAGGCCCCATGATAGGCGTGCTCGTTTACTAAGGTATCCATCATGCTCACTCATAAGATACGCTGGTATCTCAAACTTATGTGCCAATGCCATAAACACTTAACTAGAACATAAACTGCATTGTAGGTTCTAATTCCATGCAATTTATCAGCGTGTCGTATACCAAATATTCATGAACCTACCTTACTCATTTTATACCTACCTACCTCACAGTAAGGTGAGCCAGACACACCACCCCACACAGTCTCGATAGTACAAACAAAGTTGCCCGCCCTATAAGCCAACGAGGAAGATCGACAAGTTTGAATTTTACCAACTGTCCACGCGGTGATTGCGACGTAGAAACTGAGCCATGGCTTCACCAGACTCTGATTGAGCAATCAATGTTACTATATTCAAGGCCAGATCGCAATTCCTACATCTGAAGAAGCTTCCAGGGTCAAGACTCGGGTGCCATATGGCGCAAGACCAAGTAAAAAGGTGCCCGGCCACGTTTCAACACAATTTCATGAATGATGAGGACTCACGAACTATCCTCCAGTTTGTGCGAAGCCGAGGTGTATTCATCTGTGATCCAAGCCGTTCTCACCATGCTTTGCAAGGGTTTGTGCGTACCTGAGAGGAACCAGCGTGACATGACATAGGGATCTGGGCCATGCACTCAAAGAACGCATGATGCATTACGCTGGCCAAGTTATTGGAGTATGCAGTAGTTAAGTATTAGTCTAGCCGGTTAGCGTGATCAAAAGACATGGCGAGTGGGAACATCTGTCACTTTACTGTAAAAGCCAAGTTGTACCGCTTCGAGACCGTTCATACTATATCCTACTAATACTAATATGATATGAACTCCAAAAGAGCCAGCAGATGCTGCATTCTAAGTCTAAAAATAGTCAGTTTCTCTGACCAGGTGATCAGCTACGATAGAGAAGTCTTTGCTCAGTTAACGCCAGACAAAGACTGCATCATCATCCTCTTCATGGTCGCCGTCCCACTCGTCGTCCGACTCAGCGCGGTTATCATCCACAAAGTCTTCCATACCGTACTGCAATTCAGTAGGCTTTTGGTTATCGAATACAATTGATACAGTAGTACAACGTCCTTGAATCGTAAGCGGCACAGGCTTCTCTTCGCTCTCAGCCTCATCCCCAGTCTGACTGGTTGCAGTGCCGGACTCGGCTTCTTCGTCTTCTGCATCAGACTCGAACTCATTCTCATCCGTGTCGGGTTCGGCATAAGTTGGCCGACCAAGCGAATTACGAAGACCTTTGGGGCTGTGCCTTGAATCAGAGTCCGAAACGTGTGCCGCTAGACGACTGCTTCGCCGAGATGGACCATCAGACAGCCTTTTTGACTTTTGCTTCTTTTTCTCCGAAATCTGCGCAGATGCTTCCACATCTTCCTCTTGTGTCTGCCGAAGAGAATACTTCCTTTGCGGAGGTTCGTATGGGCGGAGGAAGACTTTATCCAGCTTCCGCCTCCATTCGTGCCGCATATTAGCACGGGCCTTCCAGGGTATGTTGAGCATTGTCTTGACCGCAAGATGTCGTAGATTTGGCAGAGAACGAGCACTATCTATGAGGGAATTGAGGAACATTTCGGCAGTCTCAACACTCCAATATCGTATATGTTCAAAATCAATGATCCGGAGGCTTGACGGCCACTCTGGCTTTTGGTGTGGCAATAGCACTTGGTCGTACAAAGGGTCAGCGTCATTGTTGGTGTAAGACCGGGATTCATGATGGCGAAAATACGAGAGGTTCATGTATAATTCCTCTAAATTGGGACATGCAGCTTCCAAAGTGGTTAGGAAGACCATGTCTAGAGATTGGTTGTGCGACAAGTTCAGGCTGCGCAAACGTCGGCCATGCGTGTGTAGGAATGGCATAAACTCATCAGACTTGACCTCCCAACAGTTGATCAGTGAGAGATGAGTGAGGTCCTTTGGCAAAAGTGGAAGAAGCCGATCGTTCATGACAGTTGAAGATTCGAACATAAGATGTTGTAGCGATTTCAATTGCGAAATCGCCTCGGCGAGCGAATTAATGACAGCCCCATCTTCATTGTACAGCGCCAGCTCCTGCTCCTCATTGACGCCTTTAGGCCCCAGCTTATAGAGCGAAGGGACTTGAAGATTGGTGAAGCTTAGTTTGGTGAGGTGCGCAAATGAAGGCTCTTGATGTATACGGGCAACATCCTTCATGGTCGCCACAGGCCCTCCAAGCAGGCTTCCGCTCCATTCCCAGCTTTTCAACACGGTGTGCGACTCCTTGTCTCCGGCTGGTCTGAAGGCGGCGAATATCTCTTCAGTATATTGCCATCTCACTGTTTGATCCAGTTGCCTGTAAGGCGGCTGGTCAGATTGTGTAAAGAGAAAGACTTCTTTCAGGCGAGGAAGCAAATGGAGGATTCTTGGTAGTAACGTTTGAGGCAACACATGCACATCTACGTAAAGAGTCTCAATCTTGGCACGGTAATTAAAACGAGTCTCAGAAGGTGGGCGATCCAGCAGAGACGCGAACCGTTTGGCCTTTCCAGCGGTGACCAGGGGCGGAGAACGATAAATGGCTGTCAAGGCGGCTTCTGAGAATGCCTTACAAGTCGTGGCAGTGTTTATCAGCCAATTGACGTCGATGTCATCATGACTAGCTGCATAGTAGAAGATATCGGTCCAGGCGGCATAAGGTATCTGCGGGTCTGTCCAGTCTGGAATGACGCCTTGGGGTATTGGTTCGGGTTCGGGTTCGGCGTCAGCGGACACTCGTCGCTTCTTCAAGCTTCCTTTCTTCTGTGCCGACTTTGGACGTTTCCTCGTTTGGTCTCGCGACTTCGATATTCTACCAGTTCGTACGTGTGCGACCTTTGCTGACTTGGCGTTATTGGTTCTGCGGACTCGCGTCTCGAATTGGGCATCTCCATCCTGTTCGCTCTCCGCTGGGGATGGATCGGAGTCTCCATCTACAGAGGAAGACTCGTTATAACTTATGGAAGTCTTCTGCGACCGCAGGGACCGTGTTGTTGTTCGGGTAGCACGCGTGGTATTGGATTGCGACAGGTTGCGACGGGAGGCTACAGGAACGCTTTGTCGTTCAGTTGCTCTAGTTCGGACCATGTTGTGATGCCTAGTGCCTAGTGTAACGACCATGTTAGTGGCATACTATCAATCTCGCTGCGTGCAAAAAAGAGGGAGTTTGGGCAGTCCTGTTGATGGTTATTGCAGCCTGGCGCAAGCTGGGCAGGATGGATTGATCGCACCTCCGAAGGCAGAGTTTGGCGACTTGAAGCTCCCCGCAGTAGATGTCGAGTAATGACGAATGCAAGAGTAGGTACCAAGAAAAATATGCCAAATAGCGCCGATACGTAGCGCTGCTATCGATTCGAGTGTATCTGGGCGCGCTGCGGTTTGTTGTCAGGTCATGAAGTGGTGGACCGTATCAAGCAAGTCCAAGATTGGGTCTGAGTGTGATGTCGTTGTTAGCTTATTAGGGTGTTTGTTTGTTGGAGGGGCAAGGGCCACTGCAGGGCACCCGGACATGAGGGGAGGAATGAATTATAGGATTTGATCAACAGTAAAGCAATATTAAATTTGAATTTGAATTTTTTTTTTTTTTTTTTTAAAAAAAAAAATTTAAATTTAGTCAGTAATGATTAATCGTATATGTAATGACTATATATCCATCATATCTACCTAAAACATGTCCTATCATTTCTTATAAATGATCTCGCTCGTACGCATGCGCCATCTTATTCTTTCCTCCCACCGGGGAGCAAGAAAACAGCAGGCCCTGATATAGGGTGTCAAAATAAACTCAGCAAAAAGTATTCTAACCGTAGCAGAGATACCCTAAACTCATGCCACATCACCCAAGTCTTTTTATCATTTCCATAGGTCCAAGGTCCTGAGTTTTCTTTCCTTTCCTTTCCTACCTACCAGTAGCCTCCCACTCCAGCCTTGTGGTGATGCACCACGGTCGGGTCTGTGTGGAGCTCCAAGAACGGAGTCGATATGTCGTGGCCAATCAAGGCTAGGTACCAATCCCGTATCCGTACGTTTCTGTAAATCTGCGAGACCCAAAGTTCGCTGAGGGACAGGGAGGGATAGGAAATATCAAAGCAAATATTGAAGAGCCAGAATACGAATTGAATTGGCAGGACATCATGATACTTTTTATCCTGTCGGAACAGCATTGTTTACTAACTAAGTACCAAGTCTTATGTTGTTGGAAGTTTACGTCTCATCCCCATGAGACAGCAAGCTCTGCTTCTGCCTCTAGGATATCTTGCACTCAAACAGGGCGGACGGCACGAAAAGCAAACATTTGATTTTCCCTCCTTCAATATAGCCCCCAAGGAGATATCAAAACCCCGAACCAGTCAAGGCTGTGCTGCAAGTCCTGTACAATGTAGATGAGCCGCCAGCGACAAGCCATGATGACCTTCTTCATCTCATGATGGATCATCGAAGATCCATGAAGGCATTGTACGATGAGGCTAAAGGGGTCCTGGCACTTCGCCTACATGCATAATCGAGGGGGACCGGACCATGATCCTGGAGAGTTTCTTATTGGAAATGGTCTCTGACTAGAGGAGGCCTAGTGCTGAGAGACTCAATCGGAAAATCTGGCTTGAAACCGGCTCATATCTATAGCAAGTTAGAGGATAGGTAGGTAGACAAATTGAACTTTTCATGGTGTTCCGGGATCCAATTGCAAACACATTTGCATCTGCAGTTAACAAGAGGCTAAGGGGCTCACACTCACGCTCACCACACAGCGTACTGGTACAACACCCCGCCCGCATGCATAATCATTTCCAGCGGTTAACTAAGTCTTTGCTTCAAGCAGAGTCTCTAATTCGCTCCACTGCCCTGTCAGTGGTCAGTGGATCCACCCCGCTGGGCCATCGCCTCTGAATGGCGGTCGTTGGTGACGGGACTCTCCAGTTTCCAGGCATGACGCTAGGAGGGCTATAGGCTCTAGTCCGTAGTAGGGAGTCGCGATAGAATTCCCACCTCACGAGCAGGGCTGCTTCTTAACCTGCCACTGGCACGCGTCTCTTACCGCGCTCTTCATTGTTACCTACCTTACCTACCTACCTTACCTTAACCCTACATTTACTGTCAGCTCTAGTTCCGTCGCTTCTCATGAGGACGCTCTACAGGCTTCATTCTCGCCTACTGCTGCTTCATTTCGATGCAATAGAGACCGCTGAAACCCGCTCTCTAACTCTACAGCGCGTATCGGGATCAGACAGGGCAGTTCACAGAAGGAGTGACGGGCAGCGAGCGATAGTACCTTGGCCACAGCACTGAACTGAAACCAAGGTACCTACCTACCTACCTACCTACAGAATTTGGATTGTCACCACACGCGACCGGGCTCTCGCATCTCCTCCTTTAACCCATTTATTTACATCCACCTCGCTCGAGTACCAAGGACACGCACACAGCACAGCACAGCACAGCACAGCTGCAGTCGCCTTCCCTGCCTTAACCTTAGGTTCTCACTCCTGTTCATATTCATTCATAAGCGCTCTTTCTTTTCAACTATATTCATCTCTATCCCGCCTTCTTCACTTTTCTCCTCCCGGTCCGATTCTGCAGTTTGTGGCGTTGCTGTTTCTCGCTCTTGCCTCTATCCGTTGCTTCTGCTTTATTTCACTGGCCTTTATCTGCTGTCATTTTTCCTGCCCTGACAAACCCGTTCGCATGACGACAACAAAAACACATCAGCCATGAGCGTCAAGGCCATCAACTACTAATATATAATTACTTACGCCTTGTTCCTCACAATCGCAACTACGGACTGCGACGTTTCAACCCGCTTTACCAATAAGCACAGTCACAATCTCTCACATTCTCGGCCAATCTTTCAACTCTCTGTCTGTCTGTCTGTCTGTCTGTCTGTCTGTCTGTCGCATTACGCACCTTTTCCTACCTGGACTGAGCACTGCTCCTCGGATCATCTCATACCCCCAAGGCGTTGCTTTTCTCCGCCATGACCCAGAAAAAGCCTTTCACAAGGACTGTCCCCTTTACCCAGCGCAACTGGGAAGCTGCTCATAACGCGAAAAATATGGGCGCCACCCTCTCAACGCCCAAGAGCCAAGATGACAGTGGCCCTCCACAAAAGCGTCAGAAGGTCTCGGTTTCCCAGTCCAACGGCGACGCCTCACTCATTGATACAGAAGATCGTACGGCTCTACGCGTTGAGATACACAAGATTTTTCACAAGGACTCTAAGAAAGTCCGACCTCTCAATGCTCTTCCTCCAGACGATATCATCAAAACTAAGGCCAAATGCCAAATCACCGTTTCCGATGTGAGCGGTGGCTTCACTCACATCCTATATCGCAGCAGCCAGAGCTGTGACATCGTCTCTCACACGAACCCGTCAGGCCCTCATCGGATTGCTTACATCAAGCCACCTAAGCCATTCCTTGTCCCTAAGGAAAGTATCTTAGTCAACAGGCAGGATGACCCATCCCATGACTTCTCGAACGCATATAGATTGGACGTTGAAATGTTTTCAGTTCAGGATGGCAACTGGCCGCCTCTCGAAGCCCATGAGCTTGGTGTCCCCGCAAGCCAGCAAGGGCCTGTCCAAGCAATTGCCAAGCAAAATTGGATACTGCATAGCGAGTTTCCCCAGGTCTTTGGGAGGATAAAGAAACCCGTCAAGCTCACAGCTGGATTCCACCCACAGCGCCATGAACGTCTGACTAATTATACGATGGATGTAGAATTGAAATGGGCCTCGGGTACCCGACGAATTGACAAGACTGCAAAAAACTGTATTACTGCTTTCGATTCAGACGGCGAGATTTACACCAATGGTGTTCTTGAAACTATATCTGATGATCTTCTCGACAGCGCGAGCCCACCAGAGCTTGAGGATGGTATCGATGACATCAGCAGCACCCATCTCACAGATGATATTCCTGAGATAAACGGCACCAACGACACCAACGACACCAACGACACCAACGACACCAACGACACCAACGACACCAACGACACCAACGACACCAACGACACCAACGACACCAACGACACCAACGACACCAACGACACCAACGGCATCAATGGTCTTCATGACGATGACGAAGAAATGGGTGGTGTGAACGGCATCAATGGGGTCATGCATGAGGTTGAGGATGTGAACGGAGTACAAGAGACGAATGGAGTGAACGGGCATGTTGGCGAAGAAGACTCGTCGCATGACATCTCTCATGATCTAGAGGAAGAGCTAGAAGGCGACCACACTCCTAATCGAGCATTACGAAAACGGAATAACAAGCAATACAACTTGAAGGTACTGACTGCGCAAGCCCATGGAAAAGAGCGCAAACCCCGAGATAAGGCTGGGCAATCTGAGCAAGGCGAGGGTTTCGTCACGTATATGCTGTCAGCTAATGCACCGGTTCACCTACTCTCATGGCAGTGTTGTGCCTGTGGCAACGCTAACGAGTCATTGGACATTTTGAGAGCTCACCTAATGACATACCATCCGAATTATGTGTACACACTGGAAAAGACGAGTCAAGGGCCGCTGTTCCGGATTACTCATGTTTCGGGGTCTGCAGTCTCGCCTTCAAAAGAGCTGCAGCTCGGAAAACCCACAAAACCGCTTGATCAGCAGGCCTACGTTAACGGCGATGACTCCTGGATAACTTCACGCTATGGCCCAGACCACATGGAAGATGTTGTGCGGTTTTCACCGAAGCAGAGCACAGAACGACAACTCTTTGGAAAATCTGGCGAAAGTCCTCCTCAGCCCCCAGCTGCAGCCCAGGCGGTGATTCCGCGACCGGAAAAGAAGAAGGTCATCATTCCAGAGTCTTGTCAGCCTCTCTTTGACCCTGTCAGCAAAGCTCGCCTGAAACCTGGTGATGAGTTACCAAAGCCCGTGGTGGATAATGCATGGTTGTTACAGAAGCATCGCGAAGATATCGGCGAATTCTCCGACGTCTCAAAAGAAGAGAAGGAATACATTCGCAGATGGGACGCGTTTATTCTTCAAGAAAACGTCACATCTGGACAATATTTCAGGCGTGCTTGGGTCAAGTTTGTCAAAGAGAATGCCTCTTGGCTGGTGGGTGCGAATTATCGGATGAACGAGTATGGCAAGCACCTGTGTGTTCTGATGGCGCGGGATGTTCTGGATAACGCTAGTGTTGAGAAAGCCGGGAAGCTGATTGATGAGGCACGAGCTCGATTGAAATCAGATGAGGATGCGAAGATGAACGGTGTCAATACGGCGGATGCCACATTGGAACATTCACCTCGAGCTTCACAAATTACGAGAGGCGCGAATGGGTGTACAGTGTGTCAGCTCCCCGTTCTCGGACCTTCTCTACTCATCTGTTCAAACAAGGTAATGCCAACGCCGTCTGACGGCAAGCCATTATTAACAATTTTCTAGAAATGCTCAAATCGACTATACCATGCTAGTTGCATCGAAAAGTCAGCATCCATTCCGGTCACTCGTCCCAAATGGCTTTGCAATGGGTGTAGCAAAACGGAAGCAACCTCCTAGAGCGGGGTGTCCATATCCTTGCGAAGCATCCCAGTACATAGTTCAGCAAGCTTGAAAGGAGGCGAACGAAGCAGCACTGGTTCTCAAAGCGTAAAAGCTTCCCATTCGATGACTACGCGTCAAGCGCTGAGAAAGAGACGTGTGAATGTGGCTGTTGGGGAATCTGATGAGCCTACAGCCATGAAGAGGGCCAGGTTTCGAAAAGCTAACACGAAAGCGGCGAGCTCCAAAAAGATGTGAAGAATCGCCTCGAGATTTTGTGGTGGGGAATATAGCCAGACTTGGAGATATCGTGAGCGGAAGGATGGCATTAAATTTATGTTTTTATAGTCGTTTCGGCGCTTATTGGGATCGGGACATTGATGAGAAGGCATGCCCGGAGTCGGTTGATCAGGATTGAGGTAGAGGGTGGATTATTTCAGGCGTGGACATTGCTGGGTTTTCGCAGCTCATCTCTGTTGAGGCAGCTTGTACTGCATGCAAGCTTTTGGAGGTCTGTATTATATAACTATACTACCTGCATTTTGCTGTTTGTTTGCGTGTGCAACAGAATTCAGCGTGACGATGAAATGGCAAACCATTGCGATGATTACCTCGAGTATCACCACGACCAGGCGGACATGCAAGGCTAGTTGAAGACGCCGCTATAACGTTGGATTCAAGGGAATTGTACAGTAAGCAAAGCGTAACTCAGTTGGTGCGGCTGGCACTTGAGTGTATCTGCAATATCTGCAACTCAGGGAGACTGCCTAGTTACCTATATAAGGATGGATGAATAGTTAAGTTATGCGACAGTTGATGGCCACCACCACAACTTCAGCACAAGTAGTCATGCCAGTTCCGGTCTTGACGAAACGACCTCGGTCTGCACGATCTGGGAGTGGTCAATATGTTCTACTCAACAGATGCATTGTCGATGGAAAATTCAAAATACCTTCCAGACTGGCAGGCTCATTCACCCGTTGCACCTCAAAATACTCGGAAAAGCTGCAAGTCGAATTCACTTGATATAGATGTCGAAAAAGAGCTCTCTAGTACTCGCTAATCAAGTTTCAGGCATGCTGGGCGGTTGTTATAACAGTCTCGGCCATTGCTACAAAAGTGACATCCTCAGGATGATAACAGCATATCACCAAATTGATGGTATCGCCAAATATTTTGTCACGGGACAGCATAACAGTCTGATAGATTCCAAGATATGGATCATGAGTACAGGGGAGGCATCGAAGTGTATTGATAGGAATTAGACATAGTGGCGTGTTTTCAGATGTTGGTGCATCCGATAGAATTGAGGATGTTGTTCAAGATCAAAGACTGATGGAGAGAAACTCAAGCTTGATTTTCTTGGATCAAACCTCTTCTTTACGCATTAACCCTTTTCATAAAGAGAGCCTCCTTCAAGTTGAACTTAGCTCTTTAAAGTCATGGATTGATTTGAGATCTATCGAGGTCACAGATGTGAATGCAAAGTGGAAGGATATCGACAAAACTGAACGACCAGGGCAGATCAATCAATGTAGGGAGAGCAGTAGCAATAGGGTTCGAGTTTCAAAGGGTAAATGATATGATTCGGGGAAGTGGCAAATGCAAGTTCTAATCGAATGAAATAGGAACACTCTTGACAATATCTGGTTACTCTTGTTGGTCTACCTATTTTACAGCATGTGCTAGATGACGAGAGGTTTGACGAACTGCTTGTTGGGATGGGAGCGTGGCATTCAGGTGGACGGACAGTGTCTAAATGGTCATATCGTTTTCAATTTCCCGGGTATTAGACATGATGTGAGTATCCCAGTCGTGTTCGCATCTGTGCTATTATTGTCTTGACGATGCAAGGCTTGTTGGGTAACTTTGAAGGCCCTCTGCTGTTAATTTCGTGCCAAGATCTTTCACAGGCGTACACACCCGGACCAGAATGTATTGCATATGCAAAGAATATTTATGGGCTTGACTATATCAAGTCTGAGAGCGAGAAAATAAAGTTTCTGTAAGGTTCAGGGAATGTTGAAGGTGATACGACCTTTCCATGGTAGATAGCAGAATGATTAGGCCATCATGAGCTGGATGAGCAGTGCCATTGAAGTGCCTCGACACCAATAAAATGCCACAATAAGTATTCATACCGTGTCAATACGATCAATGAAGGATGCTCAGAATGATATAAACTCTGTCGACCAAGTGGGTGGTTTCATCATGGTCACCTCGCTACCGCCAGCTCATGTCATGGCCATGGGTATCAGGGGCGATTGGGCAGCAGATCAACATCCATTGGTACAAGCGAGCCAAAGATTCTTGTATGTTAGGTATATCGGGCACGGTGGCCTCGATGGATTGTGCGAGTTGGAGCGATTATTTGCCACATACGTCACAGAGTTTGCTTGTATTCATTGGGTGACCACCTTGTGACCACGCCCAAGCAATGCCCATCATGAGAACCAACCCAGGTCACCATATCGATCCATTACATATGAGGCGGTGTCGTAGTGACTGACTGACTGACTGACTGACTGACTGACTGACTGACTGACTGACTGTGATAACCGCACACTCATGTCTACGGCGCGCTTTTATGAACGAGATGCCTGAACCTGGTTAGAAATGTACCACAGTGCGGACGCGGTGCATGATCAATACCTACCTACCTAGGTACCTAGGTAGGTAGGTAGGTACCAGATAGCCTCATGTTGTCAGCATCAGCATCAGCATCAGCCAATCGCCACGTTTCCTGCAAAAGCAACCATGACTATCCAACTACCTACATAGACTCAACAGAGGTCATTCTCTCAACGTGCCATCAGGCAGTGTTCCAACATCTTCTTCACCCAACTCTGTCTGCCAAGATCATACAGAGGCTGGGCGAGTACTGGCTTGATAAGGCAGCCAGTCTCGATAAAGTCATCGTGCTCTGCTACTTTATCGCTTCTTCTTGGACAACTCTCAGCGAGGCCGACAACGTCGCGACATGATCCTCGCATTTCCGCCGACGATCTGATCCGATGTGGTTGGATGTTAGTTATCCCACATTGCGACCCCACCTGGTTCACCTCACGTGTGCAAGCCTCTGTGAGGTGAGGGAGGCTCTTACATAGGTAGGTAGGTAGGTAGCTGAGATAGGTACCTAGGCAAACGTTTACCTTACTCATCAGCTCAGCCATGCTAGATCTATAACAGAGTCTTCGTATTAGACTTCCAAAGTTGGTCCAGCCGTTGCATGTTGGACACTCCATGGGCTGTAGACAATCACAACGCAACGCAATTCGAGGTGACGAGCCCTTCTGCGGCAGATTTCATATCCAGAATCACGAGCGTTAGTACCAGGGGAAAAAAAAAGTGAACAGAGATAGATTACTTAGGCTATGACTCCTCCCTACTCTCCTGGAACCGTTTTCTCCAGTTCTTGGAATCTCGTCCACTCGCTCTAGCACCCGTGGATATAATCTGAATGATGACCACGTTCTTTCACATACGACCAAAGGTAGTGGAAAATACGGGATCCCGTCCGCTCTCCCATAGTCAAGCCACTAACCGGCGGATTAGTAGTTGGGTCGGTGACGACCAGCGAATCCCCGCTGTTGTATGTTTTTGCACATCTCATCTGAATCTCTCCTTTTTTGTGTCTTGATGCGACCGCCATGTACACATGCGTCTGTTTGCGATATGTGATGGCCTGTCCTTTCTTGGCCGTTGGCTGGCCTGAGCAGTTGGCCGCGCTAGTTCCGTTGTTCTGACACATGCAGATGACTGTTAACCAATAGCAACCTTGCAACGGGCAAGGGCTCAAGAGCTCAAGAGCTGTTGGCTTTGCTGGTTTCTTAAAACAAAAGATTGACTTATATCATGGTAGCTTTAACGACAGGTAAACCGCTGCCAATACAGCCCAGACAAACAACCTATCAGAGCTGACACCTGCAACAGCCTCGAAACTAAACCTTAATATCCCCCGAGTTTTAACGTTGCTTGCAGGGCATTTTGTGTTCATCTTCATTTGTTGTGAACAATGGCCTTGCGTGACGGGCTCCAGCACCAGAACCAGCATCTGCAGGCCGGGGTTATGTCTATGAACATCACACTTGAACGCACACGTACCCGTTGCCAAGTACATATCATTACATATGTACCTGCGTCTTCTAGTAACATGTGAGGCTTCCATTCACTTATCACTCTCTCTTTCTCTTTCCAGAAAACCGCCAGGCTCCCGACTCTAGAGTAATCAGGTACGCAAAACACCAGTCCAACAAAGGAATGAGGCGGTAAGTTTACCACTAACAACGCAGGCATTAGCCTCGCATTATAGTTGAGGGTCTCATCGAGATCATCTAGATCGGTGACAAAGGGGACTTCTACGGGGTCAAGTTGGTGTTTCAAACTGACATTAAACACAACGTCGAATTGACTGTCAGGCAAAGCAACTCTTTGATGCCATAGATCAACATATTGCGATACAAGTCCAATATTCCAACATTTACATAACATATTCTGAGAGGACTGTCGGATTTGTTCCATTTTGCCTGCAGCAAAGCCAGGAACTGAAAGCCTAATGCATCCCTAACCGAGAAAGTCTCATCGTGGCCACTCGTTTGATATTCACTCTACAACCATGTCCTGGATGCATTTACCAAACCTCAAGAGGTACGGCGTTCATCCTATTTTAGCCGTTGAGCTGGTCTGTCCCCCTTACAAACAAGATATTAAAACGCCTAGTCACTAAACCCAGTCCCCATCGATGGTACAGTCTGACGATTCTCGTCTGTCAATATTAGTATCTGCCCTTGCCTTCCCTCCGCTTCTCCTTGAGCTCCGCCTCGGTCTTCTGCCTCTTCCTGCTCTCCTGGGCGATCATCTCACTCAGGTCATCGTCATATGCCCACTTGGCTCCAATGCCCTCTTCCTTCCTACCCTCCTCGAACTTGCGCCGCAGGTCGTCTTTGCTGATACCATCGTGGTTGTGCAACGAGTCAGCATCAAGAGCAACGTCGATGTCACCAGGCTTCTTGCGCTTGCGTGAATCGTCCTCGGCGCCGAGAACAGGCACGCCTGCTCGTTGAGCTGCTTGTGCTTGTTTGAGGTCATATACCCTGTCACTGCCAAAAAACCCTTCGGCGCGAACTTGGCGCTCTGGCAGGATCGTGTAGGCGGATCGAGGAGCACTAGACTCTTCTGTGTCGTAGCCACGGCGCTCCTTTCGTAAGTCCATCTCGCCAGCAATAGACGTCTCGACACCTTGCCCGTAGTCCGCCTGCACTGTGCTGGCATAACCACCGGGAGTCTCGAGGCCACTGGGTGTCTCTGTTCCGCCAGGAATATCTTCATCTTCCTCCTCATCCTCCTCGTCTGACTCTTCCTCTTCCTCCTCTGATTCCTCTTCTCGTGGCTGCAGCTCACCCCACAGGTTCTTCTCTACAGGCTCACCGGTCCCCGCGTGCATTTGTGACCCTCCTTGTCCACCCTGTGCCGCAAGGCCAAAGACATCACCACCAAACAAAGGCCTGTTGAACTCGTCAACTGGGGGTTTGCCCCAACCGCCGGGGTGGAAGCCCCATGAGCCTCCAGCGGGTGGTGGCGCATTCAGTCCAGGTATCTTCAGAGTAGGATAGGATGGAGGAGGCCCAAACCGTTGTTGGTTGATGAGCCATGGTGGTGGTGCGCCAGGAGGCATTCCCAGGGCTTCCTTAGTACCCTCGGTGAGGTCACCTGGTCGGAAATGTTGGTAATCGACCTCAGACTCCTTTCCTTCATAGTAAACCTCACCAAATCGCGTCAATTCGGGCTTGGTCTGGAACCGGAAGAAAGCATCGTAGAGTTTCTGGTAATCGATATCGAGCTTGCCCATCTTCGGAGCAACACGTTCTCTCTGTTTCTGCTTCAATGACTGTTCTGCCTGTTTATCGAGGACGGCATCGCGCATCTGGGTAATGCCGGTTTCTGCGATGAACTGGGGTAGCCGGAAAGGTGGCTTCTCGATACCTCGTTTTGAAGACAGATACTCTCGCTTTAAAGACCAATGGGTTGGTACTGGGACGACGTTTCGTTGGGCTTTGATCTGGACCAGTAGTCGAGGGTCCGATGAGGATACGTCCTGCCACTCTACCACCTCAGGGACCTTGACCAATGCCTTAAGCTCTGCGATAGAGATGGTGTTGAGCTGCTTCTTCTTCTTTTTGGATAACTTTGGCTGTCCGTTGTTTTCTTCGTCTTCGTCTGGAATCTCGTCGTCATCCGCGTAAAACACTGTCCCTTGATTGCCAGCGTTGGCCTCCTTGGCGATTTCGTCTTCTTCCATCGACGCGCCGAATTTGTTAAAGATGTCCTTATACATGGCATATGCAGGATCCTCCTCATCCATGTCAACTTCGATCGCATGGCCATCTGCGGTGGCGGCATCTTCGGTTGTCGACCCCTTCTTCACTTCGAGATCTGTCGTCGTAGTTTCGGCAGCATCGCTTTCTTCACGGTTGGTAGTCTCGGCGGTTTCCTCGGTCTTTGTAGAGGTAGCCTGCAGCGCGTCAGCTGGTGGTGTCGCAACGGGGGCGAGGAGACCAGAACGTACCTCTGCTTGAGCCTTCTTCTGCTCCTTCTTCTTGGCCCTTCGCATCTGGTTCTTGGTCATCTTTGGGGCCGCCATAGTGAATCAGAGGCTGGCGACGTTGGAGTCGCGACCAGGGATTGTCTTTTGCTTGTAGTTGGATTAAAGACTTGGGTCGTGAGCTGAAAGGTGGCGTAGGACAAGGCGAGCGCGAGAATGGCCTGCTTGGGGTCCCTGTTCATGCCCTGAAGTTGGAGAGATAATATACACAAGGATCGAAGGAGAGTGATGTTGGAACAAAAGCACAGTTGGATGCGCTAACAGAGAGATTGGTTTAGCTGATGCAGGTGGAGACGACTTTTGCGCGACGCCTTCAAAGTCTGTCCCCCGTCAACCTCAGAGTAGCTAGCAGCTTAGCCTTAGGTTAGGGAGCCTTAACTTACCTACCTTGGTTAGCTCACATAGAATGAATGGCGGCTCAGGGCGGCTAAAGGTGTGTTATCAGCTTATCAGCGGCGGCTGCCGGACTAACCGCGGAGGGAGGCTAGCAAGCCACGTAATGTTGGTTACAGGCTTATTACAGAAGGTCCCCAGGGAAGGGCCCCTGTAGCCCCCGTGTGCAATCTATCTGGCATCGATTCGTCCTTCTATTGGAGCAAGCCCCTTGGTTTAATTATAGACTGTACCTTGCTTATCCCACTTGCACCATTCCCACTTGGACGTGAACACCATCCACATCCATCCAACAGAAGCTACAGCACCTGGTCCTCACTTGGCATTCTTTTTTCTCTTCAGCTTCACCAGCTTCTGGTCCGTATTTGCATACAGCAGCAACGTCTCGTCGCCTTATTCGATCGCTGTCGTTTGTTCCCTCCCGCTTTCGTTCTCAGGCTTGGCTTCGTCATTCGACTTGCAGCTCGCGCCTTGGCTTACAGCCTCAGGTACAGCTTGGGAGATAGCCATTACCAGTCGACCCTTCGACAAGCGATGAGCATACGTTTTCGTCGACGATTATAACGAGTCACTCGAATCTTACCTTGGTCATCTGTCGCTCGTTAAACAGCCGTTTCGAATCAATTCAAACTGAACACGCAACTTTAATATCTGGCCTCTGCGCCGCAATTTAATTTTCTCTCCCTTCTTATCACTCTCCTGTGATGGAAAAGTTCCCCGACTTCATCGATACGCCCCTGGGCGAGTCACCCTCAGAGAGCCCTTTAAATCCTCCCAGTTGGGCAAACGGCGCACCTCCTCGTCCCTCAGATCGATGGCGACCCGTCTCCAAGTCAGATAATGGCTGGTCAACGGCTCCTCGAGGGCACAATCGACAAAAGAGCCTCACGGATGCTATTCGTACAATAAGAGGTCGCAATGGCAGCGTGAGCCAGAACGCCCACGAGATCGCCGATGCCCTCCGTGCCCCCGTCTCTCCGAAGCTTATTGTACGCCCCTTCTTCCCGAGTCCCAAGCCAAATGTTGAGTTACGTTACCGGTTCAATATGCTGACCTGATGTTGCGGTACACAGATTCTGTGCCTGTTGTGGTACACTTCGTCTGCTCTTACAAACACCTCCTCCAAGTCCATCTTGATAGCTTTTGACAAGCCCGCTACCTTGACGCTGGTCCAATTCGCTTTCGTCTCCTCATTATGTATCTTCATGGCATGGCTTGCGACCATCTTCCCAGTCTTGCGAACCAAAATTACAGCTCTCAAGCACCCGATTCGAAAGCCAACTCGCGACGTTATCAGAACGACTCTGCCTCTAGCCGCATTCCAGATCGGTGGTCACCTTCTCAGTTCGACAGCTACCTCAAAGATCCCCGTGTCACTTGTCCATACCATCAAGGGTCTTTCACCCCTCTTTACCGTTCTCGCTTATAGGATCGTGTACGACATTCGGTATCCCAAGACGACGTACCTGTCTCTGATCCCTCTCACGTTCGGTGTCATGTTGGCCTGCTCGGGCAAAACGACCTATGGTGGAGAGCTCATTGGTGTCATTCATGCTCTTTTGGCCACCGTCATCTTCGTTACCCAAAACATTTTCTCTAAGAAGCTCTTCAACGAGGCTGCTAAAGCTGAGGCTGAGTCTCCCCATTCACTACCTAAGAAGTTGGATAAGCTCAACTTACTTTGCTACTCTTCTGGCATGGCTTTCCTTCTTACGTTGCCCATCTGGTTTTGGTCTGAAGGGTTCATTCTTCTCATGAACTTCTACCACGAGGGCTCGATAGACCTGAATGAGCAACCCAACTCGATGGACCATGGAAGACTCACGCTTGAGTTTGTGTTTAACGGTGTCTTCCATTTTGGCCAGAACATTCTCGCCTTCATCCTACTCTCCATGGTATCCCCTGTGACCTACTCAGTAGCCAGTCTCATAAAGCGTGTGTTCGTCATTGTCTTGGCTTTGGTATGGTTCAGGAGTCCCACAACACCCCTACAAGGTGTAGGCATTGCTCTCACCTTTCTGGGTCTGTACTTGTATGACCGAACAAAGTCTGGTAACAAGGCCGATCAAAAGGCTCAGTCGATGCAGATTAAGCGATCATCGATTCTTCCCATCACAAATAATGGGTTGCGCCCAACACCTATCATGGAATCCCCTCAAAGTACTGACCTCAACGCCCGTTCTTATCCCTACCATGAAGGCTACTTTGGTCGGCCATCCGCGGCAGAAGATCCAAAAAAGTCAGACGATGGTGTTTCTCGCAGCCGTACTCCTGGCACTGGTAACGGAGGCTGGCTCCCTCCAGGAACTAAACAGGAAGACACATGGCAGCCAGGCGATCGAGTTGCTGGCGTTGCATGATGTTTCTCATGAGTGTGTATTGGATAGCGTATTTCTTTGGTGAACAGGTTTGGTGTTTCGAATTCAAACAATCAAAAGATGTGAGAGCTAGAGTTTCTCGTGTAAGGTGTTGCTACTACTTTATGTCCCGATATCTAGATGAAGGGGTTTGGGTTCCTGCATGAAATATCATGGGATGGCGTTTTTTGTTTTGAGAGACAAGCACAACGACACTTGTGAGGCCCTCCTTTTTCAAAAGGGGGCGCCGGATGCAACGTATCATTACGTGGATATGGAATGATAATGCTGGACTATTTGGAATAGATGGGCCTGCAATCACAACTCGAGCATGACGTATTAACGATCTGGGTTAAAATCTTGCTTGATATATGTTATGCTTTAATAGAGATGCCCTACTGGTCGGTCTACTATATACTTCGGGTATTAATCTATCAGCCATTCTTCAACTTCGACACCTATACTTCGCCCTATTCCTCGTATCACCTCCCATGCAACATTGATCCTCCACTTGCCTCCTCGATCCATGACATCTCCTGCACCTCCTACTCGTGTCAACAGTCTCAGGCTCGCAAGCGTTGATACAGCCATGGCTACATCTGCATCGAGGCCGGCAGCGCCTACGGCAGTGCCATCTGCCCATTCATGTCGTACAGCGGCAAAGATAGCCATCATTCGCTCGAGGACGAAGGCGTGTGCGCCTAGGAGTTTGCGGGCGATCTTGCGATGCTTCGTCCGTGTGGCTCCCCGAGCAACAATGCCTCCTCGGCGGCGCTTGCGGCCATGGTGATATGTCGAGAAGAGTGTGAGATCATGGCGGGTTGCATTGTGGGAGGCGAGATAAGCTGATAGCAGCAGGAGACGAGCTGTTGTGGGGAGGAGGTTCGTGAGATCGGCTGCTGAGGCTGTCGTTTTGGTTGCGGCGACTTCAATGGGCTTCTTCTTTGTCTGAATAGAGACAATGCTTGGGTTGAGCAAAGACTCATCTTGGAAATGCACTCTTCCTGCGATTAGCAGCTTCGAGAACTCTTTCGGCAGATGTGTCCCCGCAAGAATGGGCGCTGTGAAGCGCGGCCAAAGCGCATGGCAGCTGTGCTTAAACGATGGCAGTGTGCGAGACGCTGATTTTGTGAGGGAGTCGTAAACCGCGGCGCAGAATCGAGTCCAGAGATCGGTGGTTTCTTGCTGCGTGCATGTAGCAATCGATTTCGGTGGCGTGAGCGAGAGGATGCGAACGAATTCTTTCTTTTCGTAGGGAGGAAAAAGAAGATGCGCTGACGAAGGTGACCGTAGGAAGCCAGCGGGCGGAGATGTGACTATGAAGACGCAGGTGAGGCATGGAATCTGGACATTTGTTATTGTAAGCATTGTACATGTATGTGTGTGTGTGTGTGTGTGTGTGTGTGTGTGTGTGTAGGTAGGCAGTTGGGAGCTCACAATTTCTGATAACCTCGCCAGAGCCGGTAGCAATGTGACCGGGGCATCTCTTTGTCGATCAATGGCATCCAGCACCAAGATAAAACGCCACCTCGCATCCCTCTTTGGATACTGAATCATCTTGACCATCTCAACCGTCAACTGCGCCAGCGTTTCGCATCGTCGAGGTGCCTCCTCCCACTGCAGCGCCTCAGCGACCTGGCCAACTATGCGTTCGAAGAGATGTCGTCCTGTGATGCATTGTACAGAGTTGACGACAGCAGCTTGTAGACCCCCTGAGGATTCATCGCTATTAATACTGGTAACGAGATCGGAGACGAGTCTAGAGGTGATGGTGGATTTGCCTGTAGCCGTTGCGCCGTGAACGACAAGATTTCGACAAGGAGCTGCATTGGGCTATGTGTTGTCAGTCTGTCAAGTTGGCGTACGAGGACGGAAGTAAACATGGCATACATGCAGCAGCGTTGCTAGGGAGCGGATTTGATGCTCTCGACAAGGAAATGATTCCAACAAGTGAGTTAATATGACCTCGTCTGGAAGGCCAAACAATGAAGTCATCGTGGTTCCCTGCATTTGGGCAATTCCACCGTCTTTGGGTATAATTGCTGAGGTTGTTTGAAGTTGACGAATTATTCGAGATACGCATACATAACTGATCTTATCGGGGAGACGCGTTTGGCGCGTTGCACGGTCCAAGATACGTCACTCGGGGAATAATGGAACCTAGGTACCGGGCCGCCCATCACACACTTCGCTTAGAGGCATGGTTACTTATTAACTACATGTAACAACTAAACAACTACCTTATCTTACTTTCTTGGATGCCATATTCCACAAGTTCAAGTTGACAGGTATATATATAATACATAAAGACATAACTATATATATCTACATCATTTCATAGACTCTCTATTCGTTCCGAGAAACGAAACCACAAGCAATGCAATCCATCGTCCGCAAACATTTGTAACCCCAACGCCATTGCTATGCTGATTAAAACAAGACAGGTTCAATCACGTCTACTTGTTCTGGCTCCTTGCCAAACACTTTGTTCCACCAATGATTCCATGTCCTCAACTCCCCGTACAAGGTAGTCACCAAGACTTCTGTATTCCATATTGGTACAGGTGTTCCATGGCTGGTCTGCGTCTGTGTAAACCCTCTGCTAGGCGCTTGAATGGTGATTCTTGTTCCAGTATTGACCCAGATCTTCCGAACATCGTTGAGGAGGTTATCTGTGAAGCTTCTGACACCATCACCAATCTGTAGGGGCACCATATTCTGTTGCCGAAAGCCGGATAGGAGGGTTTCTGCTCTCACAGAATAGTCTTCGAGGTCGACCATGTCAGAGATATATGTTTCGGCCCTGGACAACCCGTCCCTCACATGCTTGAGTACTTGCACAGTATCTGTCCAAGAACCGCAAGATATTCCAGAAAGTGACAGGCCATACAGAGGAGACCATAGGCTGTTTGACAACGATAACAGCTGTGTAACCAGATGGACTTCCTCAGCCCGGAGATGTCCGTCTTTCTTACTCAGTTGATCAAAGAAGTTGACAATGGCACGTAAAAGAACAACCACATACGGCAGTTCGCTTTCTGTCAACTCTCGAGAAATTACATCGCGGGTGAAGAAAACTCGCAGTGCTCCTGCATACACTTCAACCATGGGGAATACCGAGCTTTCGACTGTCGCAGTCTTGACAATTGCTGGTAGCATCTTGTTCAGAATGAAAGATAGAATACCCGGGTTCTCCATCCCTCGGCACAAAAGCTCAACTTCGTCTTGAAGCTTGTTGTCTTTAAGTGCGATCTTGAAGTTGTTAGAGAGGAAGAAGAATACCTGGTGTATGACCTTGGTGTCCCCTTCGCTCAGCCGAAGCCCATAAGACATCATACCAGCCACTTGCAGTTGCGGGTCCTGGATAGACGGCGAGTACTCCTTACTGATCTGATAGAAATACTTGTCGACTGCGCAAATATCAGAGCCGTGAGCTCTAATAAGCGCAATGACATCCCGCACGAAGAACACGTAGCTAGAATGTTCAGAAGCATCGTGAGACATGGTCCGCAAATCTACGATCATCTGCTGCATCACCAACTTGAGGGTTTTGGAGTGTTCTGACATGATGACTTTTTTCAGCGCTGGTCCAGCATCTCGCAAGGACTTACGCATCCACGTTATGAGGAATTCGAAGAGGTCTCGGTTTGTGTTGTAGTCCGGGTTGATAGCAAGTCCAACGACTGCGTCTGGGACGAACTCTTTCTGCTTTCGGAGCAACTGCTCCGCAAGCTGGTTTTCGTACGATAGGTATGGCCTCGGCTTGACAATTGACAGAGCCCAGACCTCTGAAAGAGAAAAGTCTGCCTCGCTAAAATCATCAAAGTTGTGCTTAAGGAGCGTGGCTAAGAATAAGACAAGATGTCGTCGTTGGTCGAGGTTAAGTTTGGCTGGAACATCCTCGAACAGGCTATGTTTCCCTGGTTTGAATATATCGGCGAGGCGCAAAAGTCCACCAGTAATGAACCTTACAACAAGCTGGGCTGTCAAGATTATGACCTGCTCAGTGCATTGGGATCTCTCCACAGCTTCAGAAGGTAATTCGTTAACTTCTCCCTGTGAGGAGAGGATGCATCTTGCCATTGAGAAGTAGGTTTTGGATAGGTCGTGATCAATCACCAAGATAGCATCGTCCGCTTGAGCTGAGTTCAAGATTTGGCTCTCGCTCTGTTGGCTGTCCTCGTCGTCCTTGAACTCCTCAACACGGGAGAGGAAAACCTCCAAGGTGGATAGTGAAGAACGGAGAATAGACCAGTCGAGCTCTATGGGATACGCACTGGATCGCCTGAAGACTTGCTGTAGTTGCAGTGTGTTTAGGGCAAACGTGGCGGCCTCCAAATTAGGCGCATGCCTCATAACATCCAACGATGCGGCCACCGAGACATACAATACGTCCATTGTAGCCTTTTTGTTCGTGGCTACCACAGCACTGATCAAGTCTGGGTCGATTGTGTGACTGGCATCTTTAGACATGGCCAAGACTTGCTGTTGCATATCAGACTGTACGGAATCGAACTGCTGCATCATGGATTGGAAAAAGCTGTTCCGCCACTGTGTGAACGGTCTGAAAGCGGTCGTAGCTTCTCCGGTCGCGATGATAAACTTGGCCAACTGGTTCCAGGCTCTGACATTGATTAAGCACGCCTCTTTGTGGGAGCTTGCCGGGGCGACGAGTCGCTCGATCAAATGGGCGCCTGGGCGAAGGTCTGCCGGCGAAGCCCAGAAAAGGGTGCAGAGCAGATCATGATGGTTTCGTAACGCAGCTAAATCACGCTTCTGGATCGTCTGCTCCTTTAAGAGTTGCCGGTTGTGGTTTGGCATTGTTCGGGCTATCAGATTCCGGATGTCTTTAAACGAACCAGAGGCGCCTAACTTCTTAATACTCAACGCAACGAGCTTGAGGAAGATATGGAAGCCCTTGTCGGCCTTATCAACAGACAGTGAGGGGCTTCTCGCGAGCTCATCCAGAAACTTGGGCGAAGCGAACACCTCTTCATTGCGCAGATGAGCGAGGTCCTGGGAGCCAAAGAAGTCGAAGATGACACCAATCACGGCTACACATTTGTGCCAGCCCCATTGCTGAACGAGATAGTGGCAACGGCCAACGAGTGCCCGACAGTAATTGTTGAAGCTTGGTGACTGCCGTGGGTTATTCTTGTAAACTTGGAAAACTTTCCTGAGAAGTTTCTGTGGCAATGCCCAGCCATCGACAACTGCATCATGCCTTCGACCTGCAGCAACGATACCTTGGTCGTTGAACTCAGTGAGTGGGAGGAGAAGAAACATGGTTTTCCACAACCGCTCGTGCTCAGTCACATCGAGGCTTTCTGGAACCTCAGGCGTGGCTATGACGGTGTACAGAATGTCCCAGAATGAGCCCCGAGGAATATGGGCATGTTCCAGAGTCTTCATGGTAACAAGCCAGGAGTGAACGGCGGGCACATCATCTCTCAATCCTCGCTCTCGTAGCCGCGAGTTCTTCAGGTCACTGTAGACTTTTGTGATGTTGTCCATTCCAGCCGTGGAGAGTGATAGAATTGCAATTCTGGCCGAGCCCTTCACCAAATCCTCCATTTGAAATTGATCACTCGTCAAAGAGGGTTCACTTTGGCAAAGTCTCAGAACAAAGAGCGCAGCAAGAAGCAAGTAGTCATAGACGCTTGCAATAGATAGATACTGGGGTTGTGTGGTGTTATCGCCACGCCCCAGTACCGCTTGTATGCGGCTATTAAATCCCTGGAACGCCTCAAGCACCCTCCCAACGAAAGACTTCGCCTGTGCATGATCCGTGAGGCTCAAAGAATTCAGCATGAAGTTCATGATGAACCCTGCAGCACTTTTTACAAATTTCGGGTCTTGGACTTGTTTGTTGACTGATGTGTATTCGAGCTGGTCTGCGATGGAATCGAGAAGCATACCCAGCTCAGAGGACACTTGCGAGTCCCAACGGCCCCATCTGAGAATTTGCTCTCCAAAGCTAAACGATACCCGTGGCCGAGTTTCCAGTAGATGTTGGCAGCACGGGGCACTTGATACAGATTCAAACACACCACTTCCAATAAGAGTTGACTCGTGGAAGTAAACCTGGGCATCCAGAGGGAAAGTCTCAAAATGATGTGTGTACTGTGTGCCGTACGGTCCCAAACCTTGAAGTTTCTCCTCATTCGCCACTATAGACTCAGCGGGCTCTGAGATTGAGGCAAACTCGACGGGGATGGGATCATTCGCACGACTAAACTGTGGTGCTTCGATATCAATGCGTCGAGGTTTGGTCTTCTTCCGAAATCGCGATTTGTTTAGGTTTTGAGATGGCTCCTCAACGACTCGAAGAGGCACTGGATCTTGTTCGGGAGGTGGACTCGCTGAGTGAAACGAATCGGGTTCATGATCGAAGGTCATAATGCTTGAAGCAGAGAGGTCGCCACGTTGCTTCCGGTACAGACGATCCAGACGTTTCTTAGTTGCGTTGAATAAGAAGCGACTAGTCTGGTCTGTTTCATCCGTTTCCAGTTGAGCCGGGCGCACGACTCCTGAGCCAGAACGGGACAAGGGTGTGCTGGTGAGGGCGTTCTGGCTCATTCGAGTTTCTGCATGAGTATTGTCCGGCTGATACCTGACTGACCCTGCCTGGCTCACTTGTTTGACCAGGCGTCGAGATGCTCCTGAGACCGATGGCATCCGTCGTGGGATAGAAGAGCCATTCCCAGATGTTTCACGCAGAGCTTGCTTCGTTTCCCTGTGCTGAGAGTTCGGCTTGGCTTTGGCTTTCTTGGCTTTTCGAGCAGCAGTGACCGACCGGCGTGGGGGAATCGAGCCGACCCTCCATTCATTCAAGACAGATGTCGCGTCAATGTGGTCCTCTCTAGTAGCAAGTTTGATCAGCTTTCTACCAGGACTACTCCTGCCCATGTCTCGGCGCCTGGTAGCAGACCTCGCAGCAATCTTGAGGAACCGTGGTGCGTCTGCTTCGACAACGTCCAGAATACTTAGTCGAGGTGGTGCATGTGACTTGTTCCTCGTGGACAGTTTCTTCCCATTGGACTTGCCTCCCAATGTAGGATGGCGGTACCTTTTCTTGACAAGATCGGGTGCAGGCACAGAAGTGCCCCGAGTCCCAGTGAGTATGCTAGTAATTCTGGGCTGATTGGGTCCTTTGGATGCTACTTGTTTCCGTTGAGCATCGGAAGTTTTGTGTCGTTTTGCTGGGCCACGAAAAGAGTCCGCAAGCTTCAATTGTCGTTTCCGTCCAGTAAACATAGGGTCAATAGCATTGTCCTCGACCAAAGATCCCTCATCATCAGACAGAATTTCTGGAATGGTCATAGGCCCGTCGTCGATGGTTAAGCGTGTTTGTTTGTGGAACACATCATCAGTCGTTTCCTGTCGGAGGGCTGATGCAGGTGTCGGTGAATCTTCATCAGAGTCTTCAAAGAACATCTCAAAGTTTGTGACAGAATTTGACGAAGCGACACGCCTCTGTGCAACACCACGTCTTAATTCTCGTTCGGGCGAAAAGGCAACAGCTCGCTTATGAATGTCCTTCAGGGGCTTCTTGTGACCAGCTTGCTGATCCAACCGCAGCCAAGATGCAGGAAGGACTCCTCTGATGCGACGACCAACCGTGTTTACAATCTCAGAGCCACTCTCAGAGCCTGAGTCAGATTCAGATTGAGATGCGGCATCTTCGTGGTCCAGCTGCTGGGTGGTGGTGGGGCCAGCAAGTTCATCCTCGGAGTCACTCACATTAAAGATAGCGGGTCGTTGTGTCAACCTCATAAATGGCTCGGTCTGTTTGGCTGACACTAATGGAGATTCTGAAGACTCGTGTTCATGTTTCTCATCATCGGCGTGTCGTCTAGAACTACGCGCTGCGGCAGGTGAGTCTGTTGTGCTAGGCCCAAGTTTGAAAACAGATGCAGGTTCAAGAGGATCACTATCAACGATATCATATCTCTTGCGCTTCCTTATTGAAGACCGAGACGGTGACGATTTCCGTTTGCCAGATTGCCTCGAAGTCGTGGTTATCGGCTGTCTCAGCAAATCTTGTAAGGCTGGAAGATCATCGCCGGCCATGCTCGTGTTTTCTGTATCGCCCGCCGAGCTTGCCTGACTGCTGGGCCCAGCACGATTGATTGGCGACGTCTTCGGCGGTGAAGGCGAAGGAAGATCGAGTGTGTCCAGGGTGTCCAAAAAGTCCTCCGCACCTTTCAACTGGCTCTCATCAGATATGTCCGGTATGTGTGAGCCTTGGCTATCATCTTCAAAGTCCTTATCCTGCGAAGAATCTTGCTCAGCCTGTTGTCGACGTCGTTTTTCTCCTTCCATTGCAAGTCTGATTGGCCGGACGCCATGGCTCTTGAGTGTATTGGAGTAGCGGGACAGTTCAATGGCATAAGGACGTTCTTGAATAGGCTTTCTAGGGCGAAATGACCGTTCGTAACGAATAGCGGCTTGTTGGGCAGCCTGGTCCTCGGAGGTAGTGCCCAGGATTCGACTAGGCATGGATCTCGCATGGTTATCTCCAAGGACTAGCGACGAAGATGGATTCTCAGTATTCCGGCTGTCCTCGAACTCTGGAGCTGAGGGTGGTGAGGATCGTTCAATCGCTATGTTTGGTGTTTCATTACTGGCCGTATCGTTCTCCTGGACTTCATTCGACAGCGTGGCTTCGGTCGTCACATTCGGTCGTTCGAGGTCAAGGCTGTCGATATCAGGTAGGTCAACATCCGAGCATATGGATGATAGAGGCGATGATGATTGAATATCATAAATATTAGAGGGGAAATCGTGTCTTTCGGGCTGCTTTGGCGGTACTTCTGGGATTCGAGCAGGTGTCTTGGCTGAAAGAGCGTGCTGTGTAAGCTCCTGTGAGGAATTGGGGACATCCCAGATGTCGCGATCTTTATCCTTCTCCTGATGGTTGGCCGTGTCAACTTGTTGATTTCTGGATAGTTCACTGATGGTCTTGATCGTCTGCGTGATCGTAGGTAACGATGGTAATTCTTGGCTCTCGAATCCATCTTCTTCCTCAGAATCAGGGACTTCTCCCAGTTCCCTCCAGTTACTCATTGTCCATGTGGCATTATCTTGTCGCATACATGATGGAGTTGTGAGTTTTTTGCTCAGCCGATTTGAACCGATAAAGAGATGGAGTTGGAAATATCGATCGATACCGAGAGTGGTGTTCACGGTTCAGCAGGTAAGGTACGTAACTCTTTAATTGATTTCAGGGCCGGGGCGTGGCGGGGAACGCGGTCGAGGAAAGCGGGAGACGCGTCGGGGCCCAGTGCTTACAGACACGCGAGGTCCCGTCGGGTCCCTTAAGAAAGTTTTGGCGGAGCACGTTCCGGAAGCTTCAGCGTATGAGGTCCACTATAAATCTGGTCGGGTCCCAATTATTTCGAGTCCGGGTTTTAGTCTGAGGTGGCCTACCTAGGTACCTTGCCTTACCTACCTACTTACCCTTAACTTAACGACCTCAGAACTACTCAGGAAGAGAGGTTGGTCGAAATACTTCAGGACTATCCTTCTTTCTGATATCCATAGTATCCTCAAAATGCATGTTTTCGAGAGAGCATTGCCGTTGGCTTTGACTGTCTTTTGTGGTGTGGTTGGAGGTTAGTTTCGCTGGAAGTGTCTGTTCTATCAAAGTCGTCATGCTCAGCAAAATACAGGATTCTACACTTTTCAGCCAATATTTGCAAATGATGCGCAAAAGAAGGTTGACTCTCCACCGAGGGACTTGATTCCAAGTGAGAATGAGAGGGGGGGAAGTGTCAATTGACAAATCTCGGCCAAAATCTAAACCGGCTACTTATTAAAACTTGTAACTAGCAATTGCCCGCAGGAAGGAGATCGCTGTGTTTGGACGGGCCTCCCAGCAGAAAATGTTCTCAGACACGTCGATGTAGTGCCCGGGCGACTTCAAATATCTACACCCCAAACCATTTCTGTCACAGAGCTCAAATAATACCACCAACCTCTTCCTAGTAAGCACCAGCAATAGCATTGCAATAAATACATCGAACTTATATGTACATTGCATCAAGTCCCAGGGCCCCATCTATCTTACAATATGACTTGCTTCTGTACGCAGACAGACAAGCATCCTGAGAATTATATTCTGAAGGCCCACGGTGACCCTAATACGACCCCGAGGAATTCCTTTAGCCACACCGTTCTCATACCCGCTTGACCTTTAAGGAGCGGGCCAAACTGCAGGACTTTCTACTGTGGTTGCTCTGATGGCTCTCTTTGCCCCTTAGCCTCCTGACCAGTAGGAACCATTATGGGATTGTTATGGTGAGGCAGAGCCCCTACGGCAGTTATATTAAGGCCCAGGAGGCACTGTCTGACCTGCAGCTCCTGTAACCAGGCAATGTGAGATCATCTCAATACTACAGATACCCTGTGCAGAAACAAGATCAACAGCAGCAGCAATAACTGCAACCACAAAAGCTGTATAAGTGAGTGCTGACGAATGATGCGGTGGCAGATTTTTTTGACTAAGCCATTGGCGAAGGATAAGGATGGAAGTGCCTGGCCTATGTTGCATATGCCTTTAAGGCTTTTGGTTATTATTTCGAAGTAAGATTTCAAGTTTTCTTTCCTCTTTTAGCATGTCTACACTACCCAACAGTAATAAGATTGGTGTTAGAGATAGAGATAGAGGTCGTGGTAGTTTTGGATATGGTCAAGACCAGGCCTGTCTTTTCCCTCTTCTCTCCCCCCCTCGACTGAGGAGAAGGCGGAGCACTCTTGCTGCGAATTCAACAACAGCAGAACGGCCTGCACCAGAAGAGATTTACATATGGAGAATCCCGGAATAGAGAGAGCCTTAGAATCAGAGGGACCCGGATAATGATGCAGAGATCTGAATGGAACACTGAGAGTTGTAACGTGATCTTGTAATTAAGGGATCCAGATTAGGCGTGCAATACTGGGCTGGCTCAGCGGTAGTTAGGAGACTTAGTCACTCTTTGACCAGGTTAACGTTGAGAGTTTAGGCTACCTCTCCCCATGTAAATCGATGGCTAACTCTGAACCTAGGTAGTGCTGCGTGGTCTGTGAGGCGTTTTGCAAGCTCGATCAGGTAACAGAGAAGTTGTAAAGAGCAACTTGACCTTCTTCGGGAGCTCAAGGGAAGATACTATAAAGAAACGATCCGGCAGGCCCGCCAAACTGTGGACAATGCCATAGCGACAACTACAGTCTCTATGAGCAACAGTGCCGTCTTTCCAGCCTCACGGTTGGAGGTCTAAGGGAAAGAACGTAATCGTGCTCTAAGTTGGACTTTTCATGAAGACGAGGAGGGGGCATGGAGAGAGTGTGAGCTGAAGTCTGTACCTGGGATGAGGGATGGCGGCCTTGCTCAGGGAAGCAACCTGGCTTGGTTTCCTTCCCTCAAGAAGTAAGGAAAGACCAGACCCTTGATATAGGACGCGATGTTTTTTTGTTGTTACTACGTTGATGATGGAAACGTTACGAGGATGTATCGATAAGTTAGTGGAAATGGCAGGGTGTAAGATGTTGCGTAGATGATGGGTGATGATGATATGCTATTGATGAAGAGCAGTTATGGTAGTGGGTGAGGGCTGCGACGATAAAAGGCTGTCATATATGCTCTGTCCTTATTAAGCAGGCACTGATGATATCCGCAGTATTTGGCAAAATACAGAATCTGTAGAGGAGTCTTCACTTGCAGCAAGATAACTACAGTCCACAGATACTTGATAAGTTCCACACAAGACCCCGTATAATTTTAGATCAGATATTACTGTGGGATAGCCTGATAAGTTCAAGAAGTGAAGACCCCTCTGCGAATTACTGTAAGAGTTTGTACTTCGCGACAATTTGGTCACCCTTGACACCACCCAACGATCATTGAATTCTATCTTTTGGAAAGACAAAGGCATAAAATCAACACTGTTAATTAGATGATATAGTTTACCAACCATGTTGTCGGTTGCTGTCGGGCGGAGCCTCAGAATAAAGGAGCCTCTAAACCCCAAAGCAAATTCTCCCAATCCATTCCCTCCAAGTCCATATTCAATCCCATGTCACTCAAGTCTTGGACAGATGCTATAGCATCATTTGGTGTCGTGCCATTTGACAAAATGGCAGTGGACGAGCTTGGTGTAAGCGGAAGATTTTCACATCCCGCCGGTCTCTGCCTCTCCTTGCCTACTGGCAGCGTCACTTTATGCTTCTTCATCACCTGTGTCAATAAATCTTGTATGCGAGCTGTGGGTCTGGAGAGTTCTTTGGCCGCCTCTAAGATGTCCCATGCTTCCAATAAGTCTTCTCGTCTTTGCTCTTTCTCGTCGGCATCGGCGCCTAGGCAGAAGTCCAAAATAAGAGCAATGCTGGCGATGAATACACTATGCAAGACTAAACACAACCTGAGCCGTGTCGAGTTAAAAGTTGTAGCTTCCTTCTCGAGCTGGTGTTCTGTTTGTATGACCATGCGTGCTGAATCAAGACACACGCGCCGGGAGCGAGCATACGTTGGCTCGACTGCTCCACGGGCTAGATATGGAAGATGAAGTTTGCATCTTTGGCCATGGACAAAGACACTCATGACATGACGCTGAATAATCAGCCCTGGACTTTTATGCGCTTCTGTAGCAGGGAGCTGCTGTAGGTCACCCGTATTAAACTTGAGGAATGGCGGTAGGTCTTGAATGAATTGCTCGATGGCCGCATCAACTTCCAAAACCAGGTCGTATGAGTGGACATCTGGATTTGAAGAATTTGTGAGAGGTACTCGGTCAGTGAAGTTGCGGAGGACCTCAGCGAGTCGTACCCTCTGTAAGAAATAAGACATGGTGGTGGAACAATTCATTGGCTTTCCCACCAACTCTTGTCCTTCTACAAGATCTTCATCGTCGGCATTCAGAGGTTTTCTGACATTCATTTGCCTTGGATTGATCAGGTAGGTGCCTTCATGCGGGCCTGGAAATCGAGATATCATGCTGTAAACCATTAGATCAAGCGCTATTTAGTTCTGGGCATGGAGGTCTTACGCATCTGTACCAATGAGGTACCACCAAACTCGCCGAGCAGTCTCCATTTTGAGAGGACTGAGCTGGGGTATTTGCACCGAGGGCGGGTTGTGAGGGTGATCCAGACGGTGCAGTCCGAGCTCACGGCAAATGGTGATGGAATTGAAGAAACAGTTTCGAGCTCGGGAGGAAACCCCTTCCAAGTTCAACAGGACGAAGCTCACGATGATGAGACCCTGAGCCAACTCGAGACCTATCTCCGACCTCCGCTGCGATGCATCGAATACATCAAAGGTTGATTTGAGCCATCCGAATGATTGGTTGTTTGCCTCTGTATAATCAGAGAAGAGAGGCGTCATGTTGTTGTCTACTGCTGTCCATGCGTATGTGACGTTGGTGCAGACTGCAAGCATCAGGAGAACTGAGCACAGCGAAACTTGTGTCCCCTTTTCAACGGCGTCGTAGACCTCATCGACGAGTTTATACAGGCTTGGGGTGTGCACAACATGATGCATAAAAGTGATGACCGAGGTGTACTTGTGAACCAAAACCTTGGTTTCATGTCGTTGAGGCAACCAGATGCATCTTGTTGGTTCCAAAGCGAGGAAACCTGAGGGGACACTTGAGTTTTGAAAGATGTAACATGACGGCTGTGCAATTGAGCGTATAGGACATATGCGGAAAACAATATTGTCCACCAATACGGATTCCTAAATAGGTAACTTGTGTGAGCCGACTTGTTGAGTGGTGCCAAGAGTTTTGGACTTACTGATGGCTTTGGGCCAAGGCATGAACTCTCGAGCCAAAGAGCATCAGCCGTCAAGTTCTGGACATTGATTGGCAACGGTTGCAGAGGCTCCAGCTGTGTCCGGGAAGCAACATCACTGCCTTCTACACTCGATGGGGCTGATGATATTGTTCGAGAGTGAGAGTTAGAGTTAGAGTCAGTCCCTTTGTTTCGTTCTGCGAGAAGAGCTTCCAGCCTCTCCAATCGTGAGAGGATGTCCGCCTCCTTGCCCCCAGAAGATGGTCCTCCACCACCACTGCCTCCGCTTCCGCTTACACCTCCGCCTGCACGTTTAGATACCGGCCGTGAAGACGGGCCCGGTGCCCGGGGTGGGTCTTGAGCCTGGCATTGAACTCCGCGGCTTGTGCAATTGGAACACGGAAATTCTCTACTGCAGCGCAACTTGCGCACACGGCAGAAGTTGCAAGACACAGGACGCTGACGAGGCTGACGACCCATTGCTTCAGTCACACTGATACGGTGGTTTTTTTTCTTGGCTTTGTTGTGAAGAATGAATAGGCAGTGATTAAGAACGGGCGAAAGCACCATTCCCCATGGAAACTCCGCGGAACATCCATGGCCCCGACTCCGATACAGGACAACTTATAACATTACTTCCTTACGCATTTGGGGTTGCTTATCCCTCCTACTTGCTCGATTTGACTGAAACTATTGGTTCAGTATGATAAGTACTTTTGGATGAATAGCGAGGGTTCACTATTACCAATCCATACCATTGTCAAGACTGGCTTGGATCATCTACACCCACTTCCCAATGACTCCCGGCCTCCAGATTGGTAGACCGGCCTCGACGTTAAGTCACGGACATAAACAGTTTGCCGTTGAGGCTCCCGGTCAAATGGTCCCTTCGTTTGTAGTATGCATTAGTGCCTCTAGGGAAGCTTCAGAGCTGATGGGGATCGAACATATAATAACAAGCCCCTACCCTACCATTCCAAACTCCTTTTAGACCCTCAGCCTTACACGAGCATCTTCTTGCCTGATGCTGTCCGTCAGAACTCAGACTATCGGACGAGTAGAACTTGCTCATAAGTGTCGAATTACTCCAACGAGTACATACAAGACAGCATGAAACACGTCGAGGTTGATGACCAGCTGGTCAGTGCTGCCACGCCAGCGCCAATACTCGAGGAGGATCTCAAGAAGAGCGAAAGGGATCTTGAAGAGGGATCAACATCAGTCGAATTCGATGATCCTCCTTCCGATGACCCCAATGTTGTTAATTGGGACGGCCCTGACGACCCAGCCAACCCTCAGAACTGGTCAACGAAGAAGAAGACAATCAATGTCATCCTCGTCTCATCCGTTACATTCGTCACGTACGAACAGGCCATTTCCCTTTCATAAAGCTCATTTACCTAACACTTCCAGGCCACTTGCGTCTTCCATCTTTGCCCCAAGTATCGATCAAGTCATGAGGGAGTTCCACTCGACAAACGAGCAACTGGCATCGTTCATCGTCTCAGTATATCTTCTTGGTTACTGCTTTGGCCCCCTAGTCATCGCGCCTTTGTCCGAAATGTACGGCCGACTCCCGCTGTACCACATCTGCAATGCTCTCTTCGTCGCCTTCACTGTGGCCTGCGCCAAGGCCCCTAACCTGGGGGGACTTATTGCGTTCCGATTCCTAGCTGGCCTTGCTGGATCATGCCCACTGACAATCGGAGCCGGCTCGTTAGCTGATATGATCTCCAAGGAGAAGCGTGGAGCTGCCATGTCTTCGTGGGCTCTGGGACCCCTTTTTGGACCAGTAATTGGACCGATTGGTAAGTGAAACTTTCGATTGAGTGGTGCTCAAAGCTGACAACTCCAGCTGGTGGATATCTTTCGGCAGCGAAGGGCTGGCGATGGTCTTTCTGGGTTGTTGCTATTGTTGTAAGTAAAACCTCATATCTATACTTGAATACTGAGCATTGAACCAAAGGCTAACGCTGGTTATCAATAGGCTGGTGCGATCACGATTGCTGCTTTCATTTTTATGAGGGAAACGTATGCGTACGCTCTCCTTGAAAAGAAGGCTAAGAAGCTGCGCAAAGACACAGGGAACACTAAGCTTCGGTCAATCCTTGACAATGGCACGACCACGAAGGAAGTCTTCCGTCTGGCTATCACGAGACCTACCAAGATGCTTCTCTTCGCGCCGATCGTGTCGCTTCTATCATTTTATATGGCTCTGGTGTACGGGTATCTATACCTCCTCTTTACAGCCATGCCAACACTCTTTGAGGGAGAATATCATTTCTCGAGCGGATCAGTTGGTCTGTCGTATATTGGTCTCGGAGTTGGCTCTCTGACAGGCCTTGCCATTTCTGGAGCATCAATAGACCGCTTCGCTCAGTACCTCACTCGCAAGAATGGTGGAGAGCCCAAACCAGAGTATCGACTTCCGTTCATGGGGGGAGCCTGCTTTATCGTTCCGGCTGGATTGTTTATGTTTGGGTGGTCTGCTGAGAATAAAGACCATTGGATTGTGCCCATCATTGGTACTTCATTCTTGGGATGTGGCATGATTATCGTATTTGTTAGTGCTCTACCTCTACATGCTGCAACCCATTTTCAGTTTGCTGACTCTTGATCAGATGTGCATCTCAGTCTACCTGGTCGATGCCTACGTTCAGTATGCTGCGTCTGCAATTGCTGCAAGTACTGTACTCCGTTCGCTGGTTGGAGCATTATTACCTCTTGCAGGACGAAGTATGTACAAGAGCCTAGGTTATGGATGGGGAACCTCATTGCTGGGCTTCATTGCAGCTGCAGCAATCCCATTGCCGTTTATCTTTTACAAGTACGGCGAAAGGATTCGAAGAAAGAACTTGTTTGACGTCAAGTTCTAGATGGATAGACAATATGCACAGTTATGTTATGATTGTAAGATCTTGTGGGAACGCATCGATAAACGAGCAAAAGTCGCATTAGGATCTGAGGCGGGCATATAGGAGCATCTCTATTCCAGTATAGATAGAGGAGGAATCACACTTGCAGTTAACAGCAATAGGTGATGGTTAATAAGAACAGGAGTAACAACTCCAGAAGTGCTCATCGATCGGCCTAGTGATAGAGAGAGTCCTGCCAGGTTCTGACATGTTCACGTCTCCAGAGCCCGTTGCAGGTATCAACCTCCGAACCTTGCCGGAATCAGCTGAGCACACTTGGTGTTTACTGTTGGTCCTTGTTCTTTGACGGGTGAAGTCACCATACCCATCGTGACATGAAACTTTGTCTGGTTGATATTGCATGGGAGATTGAATGTAATAACTCTTGGATGCAGGAAAGATATGCGAGGGAACCCAGGATAAACCTGAACCTGTTTCATCTCGACAAATTTCATACATACTTGGGTACTTGTCAATATCGAGTCCAATTAATTCATGACATCTGATCCATGCCATTGGGTTCAGTGTCTTGGAAGCTTTGGCCAATCATGGGCAAGGCGATTTCATCAAGTTCGTGCAAAACCGGCAACAAGGAAAAGAGTAGATCACGTGATCAAGAGATGCACCAATCCAAGCCCGAGGCAAGAGGGACCCATCGTATGATTGCTCCCGTCTTGCTAATTCTGACATTCCCCGAATAACTCGCCTTCTTCTCCACGAAACCTCTCGAACTCGCACTCGCACTCCACGCTCTCGAGCGCACCAATTGAGCTTCTCTCCCGCTCGTCTCGTCATCGCCGACTACCTAACATAAACCGTTCACGATGCTGCGCACATCAGCCTCCAACCTGCTGCGCAAGAGCCTGGTGCGCAGCACTCCCGCCCTGGCCTACCGAGCTGCCTCGACTCACGCCATCTCTAACCCGACCCTCGCCAACATCGAGAAGCGATGGGAGGGCATGCCTCTCCAAGAGCAGGCCGAGCTCTGGATGGCTCTGCGTGATCGCATGCAGTCCAACTGGACCGAGCTGACCCTCCAGGAGAAGAAAGCTGGTGCGTCACAAACTCTCCTCTACTGCGAAAATACCTCCATCCCGCCCGTGTAGCCGAGATATTGGGTCACAACCACCACAACACATTGCAATATATGCTTCAGCCTTGCCGGTCATTGATGATTCACTCGGCAACACCTCAATTGCACAGCTTCAGCCTTGCATTGGACCCTCTACGAGCCTCAATTGCATCATGTAGAACCCAAGCACCCAATTCGTCTTTCTGATTGGTAGACGGGGCCTCGATATAGCTTCGCCCGTTACATCAACGGCCCATTCTCTGCATCACCATGTATAACTGCGTCATAACTATAAAACTAACTCAAACTCTCTCAATAGCTTACTGGATTGCATTCGGTCCTCACGGTCCCCGCGCTGTCGACCCCCCTGGAACCGGTGCCCGCGTCGCCTGGGGTGTCTTCATTGGTCTCGCCGCCAGTGTCGCTCTCTTCGGTACTATCCGTGCTTTCGCCAAGCCCGCTCCCTACACCATGACCCAGGAGTACCAGGAGGAGACCAACGAGTTCCTCAAGGTATGTTCCATCTTGTCTACATCGCCTCTGGTCACCCGGCTAACCAGAACCTTTAGAACCAAAAATCCGATCCTTTCACTGGTATCACCTCTCCTGGTTATGCTGGCAAGGGTATGGTCCAGTCACCCCCCAAGGGTAACTAAATTCAATACACAATATCGTTTCCTTTGTGATAGAAGCTGGAGTGACTCTACGGAGACGTATTGATGTGTAAAGGGCCTCTGGTGCGCATGGACATGACCGGAGGTTTCGCGGTCGCTCCAGAGATATCAAGTCCTCTTGGTGTAAATACTGTACTACAACAACGAAACCCGAGTCGAGTCATCTGTTTGATTGAATTTGTTCGCTTGCCTATCTCTGTGGGGGCATAACCCGAAGCTTTGCCTGACCATTCTGTCGACATTAAATCCAGTTAATCAAAATAGTAATTGCTCCAATAAGCCTCCTAAAGGAGGAAAGAAAACTTAAGACCTTAATCATAAGTAATAAAAAGACTTGGGTAACTTGATATAAGGTTAGGATAAGGTTAGGATAAGTTTAGGATAAGTTTAAGATAAGTTTAGGATAAATTTAGTATAGACTTGGGATACCTTTTGCTCCTTGAGGGCCTCGTCCAATAAATAATAGTGAAGTTAGCCACCGCTCTGTCCTGCTTCTCGATACTTTTCGAATGTGTTCTCGGGTTCCCTTTTGGCTGTCTCTTCTGCCTGCATTCTTCTGTCGACCTCAAACCGGCCGTCCTTACCCCAGTATCCTGCCTTCTCCGTTCCCTTTACGCATGCCTCGGTGATGAGCACATAGGGCATTGGAGCATCAAACATGGGCTCTGCTAGGACACGCTCCATCTCCATTTTGAGACCTCGGGCCCCTGTTTCTGAAGCAGCAGCTCGCTCCGCGATAGCATATAATGATTTTTCTGTGAAGAACAAGCGCGAAGGGTACGTCTCGAAAAGAGCGGTATACTGAGCAACAAGACTGTTTTTGGGTTCAGTCAGAATACGTAAAAGATCTTCTTCAGAAAGCGGGCTAAGAGCGCAGATATTGTGCAGACGCCCTATCAACTCGGGAATAAAACCGAAGCTTTGTAGATCAGCAGGAGTGGTAAGATCTAACGGCGTGAACGATGAAGCTGATTGAGGGTTGTGGTGAGGCAAATGCGTATATCTTTCTGCCGGCAGAGTTTGCTTATTGCCAGACATAGAGGAACGCCCTCTAAGCTCTCCGCCGAACCCTATCGTCGGTCTTGCAACCCTCTTCAGGACCGCCTTGTCTAGCCCGACAAAGGCGCCGCAGAACACAAAGAGGATGTTAGTAGTGTCGATAGTATACTGGTCAACCTTGCCGCCTGGAGGAGCCGCCTGCGGAGTCGAGGAAGATGGCCCAGATGCGCTATAGTTCGTCGTGATAGGTGGCGTAGATCGGGATGAGCGGTTGTCCTTGACATTGAGGGTGACTTTTGTTCCTTCAACGAGCTTCAGCAGCGCCTGCTGAACACCCTCTCCCCCAACATCCCGACCAGTAGTCGTTTCGCGTCTTGCAATCTTGTCGAATTCATCTAAGACAACAATACCGTGCTCTGTTGCCTTAATGTCATAGTTGGCTTCGATAAGGAGCCGCTCAATGCAGGTCTCAACGTCCTGTCCTATGTATCCAGCCTGAGTGAAGGAGTTGCAGTCACAGATAGAGAAGGGTACGTTTATCTTTTTGCTCAGCGTTCTAAGTTCTGTCAGTATGATAGTTTTAACAGTTGATAGAAGAAGACAGACTCTAGTATGTAAGTCTTGCCAACACCCGTGGGACCAACCAGAAGGAGGTTACTCTTGTCTATCTTGACGTGGTCGGGGGCTGTTATATCCTCTGCAACGTAGAGATGGTCCATTGGGTCGTCATCGAATTCGTGGTTATCGTGGAGTGCACGGACTGACTCATTGTGGCCCGGGAACTCATCTTTAAGAGTATCAGCAGCGTAGCGCTCGGGGATAGAACCATGTACACGCTGACCTTCGACAGGGTGCATCTCACGACGTTTCTGATGCAGTTCTCTGTCTCTCGCAAACCTCTGGCGCATTACCTTATCCCGCCTGTTCCGGTCTTCGTGCTCATGTTGGTGTCTTCGCCGTAGATTCTGGTAGTGGTTGAAGATGGTTGCGCATATTGTCTTCTTAGCCCGGTCCTGGCCAACGACGTAGTCGTCCACTCTTTTCTTGAGATCGCGTGGGTAGAACTGCGGTACGCCGAAATTGGTCTTGTTGAACATGGGGCCACGCCCTGCATCGACTGATGGGTCATAGCTGCTGCTGAAGCCTGAATTAAAGTCGTTGTTGCGTCGTGAAGCTATAGAGGAGCCTGAGATACGGCGGTACTGTTGTCGTAATCGAGTATTGTAAGAGGATAGGCAACGTGTCGTAGTAGGCACCGGCCGTGTGGCACAGCGTGAGAGATGGCAAAGACAGCAACGAGCGGCAGGTAGTGCCCTTACGAAGGGCAACATTGTGATATATATTCAGTTTGCATAATATTGAAGGATGATACAGAGCGGAGGATCAGGCGACAGTCGACTGAGTTGTAGTATATCTGGGCCGACGATGACGGGATGCGGGGACCCGTTACAGCTTAATGCGGTCGTGCGAGAGCAAGGCCGACGATAGAGCCTATCGATTCAATAACATGGAAATAAAGAGTCACGGCGAGTTGGTTATAGGACTGGCGTAGGGAGGCGATGCTTCTATGATTGAACCTGGGGTAGTTACGGAATTGAGGATTATATGATACCTAGGTACCTTAGCGATCTGCGCTTTGTCTGACCTCCAGCTCCGGGACGGGGTCCTTCCACCAACAGTGTCCGCTATCGGGGGGGTCGGATGGCTACCTAGGTAAGTGTGTACCTAAGGTAGGCTGCTAGGCTGCTGGGCACCTTAGAGCCCAGACACCTTAGAGCCCAGACCAACCGTCAAGGCATTGCGCGCAGGAGCTGATAGCGAGTTGCAGCCACTGACAGGCCTAGACTGCAGCGGCGTCCCCGCTAAACAAGCCGGGCCGACATGGGGGATCTGATACTAGCCCCCGGCCTCCCCCCAAAGCGCAGACTACCCTCAGGGAGCAAGAAAACACCGAACCTTGATGTACGGTGTCGAAATAAACTTAGTAAATAGAGTACTAAATTTAGGCTAAATTTACCTAAGTATTTTTATCATTTAGGGTTAAGGTACTGAGTTTTCTTTCCTCCCCTAGACTACCAAGGTAGGTTGGTAGTTACGTACCTAACTATTTGCTCCATGAATTTGATGGGATCCGTTCGAACTGCACCGTGATTCTCGCGCAACATCAGAAGAATCTTTTACAGGAAGTGGCGATATTGCGAGGCTCTCGGTTGGGTCCAATGTCACCCTCTCAACCACATGTTGGGCGTTGCAGGCACATAGACTGAAAATGCCTTCCATTTAAGGGACAGCGTACAGATACGTACCGTAGCCGTTGAGAGAAATTCACCATTCGCGACGTCATCCCAACTTATCGATAAAGCTCTGAGTGGGTGGGCAACCGAACTGAAACTGAAAGGTAGGTTACCTTACCTTAGGCGAATGAGCTAGATAGGAGGTTGCAAGGTCTCTGATATTGCAGTTCTACTTCTGTTGCCACAATTTTCTGACTCTTCATCTTAATTTTCAAGCCTCTTTTTTTCTGGGAAGTTGCTTCAAGATCCTTTGTGCTTCTGTGTCGTTTCTTCATCTCCCTCAATTGTGTCTCACTTGAAGCTCAACAATTTATGAAGCTTGCAACACCAAATATCCCGACTACCCCGCCCACCTTGAGACCTACCTCCCTTCTACAACCGTGTCGTATTTTCATTTCATTTTCGAAAAATGGCCACAATTGCTGAAAACTCGTCCAATTCCTTGGACCCCAATCACTCTGGCGGTGCTGCGGGTGACATTCCCAACGACGGTACAGGTAAGTCTACGCATGGCCTGACATGTGATGATCTGATATCCAAGAACACCACGCTCACAATGTACTCTAGGTGTTGTGAAGCTCGATCCTTGGCTGGAGCCCTTCAGCGAAGCCCTCAGAAGGCGCTTTTCTAAAACCCAAGATTGGATCAAGACCATCAACGACACCGAAGGTGGCCTTGAGAAGTTCAGCAGGGTAGGCTTCCAGCTTCCCATACGGCGAGTCGCGTTACTGATGCTTGTTGTCTATAGGGCGCTGAGAAATTTGGCTTCAACGTCGATGCTAATAACAATGTTGTCTACCGCGAATGGGCGCCCAATGCCACTGCCGCGTTCCTCATCGGCGACTTTAGTACGTCTCCCAACTCGATCGTGTACCCAATGTGCTTACACCATATGCCTTAGATAACTGGGACCGCAATGCTCATCCCATGACCAAGAACGATTTTGGCGTCTTTGAAATTACAATTCCTGCCCAAGATGGACAGCCTGCCATTCCTCATCTTTCCAAAGTCAAGGTATGTTAAAATCCAGACACAACTATAAGACATAGCCTCTGATATGTCTCGCTAGATCTCGCTCAACTTGCCCAATGGCGAGCATGTCGACCGACTTCCAGCTTGGATCAAGTACGTGACACAGGATTTGTCTGTGTCTCCCGCATACGATGCTCACTTCTGGAACCCTCCAGCCTCCGAGACATACAAGTTCAAAAATGCACGGCCCAAGAAGCCTGCAAGTGTTCGTGTGTACGAGGCGCATGTCGGAATCTCCAGCCCTGACCAGCGGGTTGCGACTTACAAGGAGTTTACCAAGAACATGCTTCCACGAATTAAGAACCTAGGTTACAATGTGATTCAACTCATGGCTGTGATGGAACATGCGTACTATGCCAGCTTTGGCTATCAAATCAACAACTTCTTCGCTGCTAGCAGCCGATACGGTACTCCCGAGGACCTCAAGGAGCTCATTGATACCGCTCATGGCCTCGGAATTACCATGCTACTCGATGTTGTTCACAGCCACGCGTCCAAGAACGTGCTTGATGGCATCAACGAGTTTGATGGTACCGATCACCATTACTTCCATGGTGGCGGCAAGGGCCGACACGATCAATGGGACAGCCGGCTTTTCAACTACGGCCACCATGAGGTGATGCGGTTCTTGCTGAGCAACTTACGTTTTTGGATGGATGAGTACCAGTTCGACGGTTTCCGATTTGACGGAGTTACCAGCATGCTATATGTTCATCATGGCATGGGCACGTAAGTGACACTATCACAGTCTGGTTGACCTATTGTGCTAATATCAACAGGGGCTTTTCTGGTGGTTATCATGAGTACTTCGGCGCAGATGTTGATGAGGAGGCTGTTGTCTATATGATGCTTGCAAATGAAATGCTGCATGAACTCTACCCAGAGGTCATTACCATTGCCGAGGATGTGTCTGGTATGCCGGCACTTTGCCTGCCACTTTCTCTTGGTGGCGTCGGATTCGACTACCGCCTTGCCATGGCCATTCCTGATATGTGGATCAAGATTTTGAAGGAACTCAAGGATGATGAATGGGACATTGGCAACATCTGCCATACGCTTACCAACCGTCGACATGGCGAGAAGACTATTGCCTATGCTGAAAGCCACGACCAGGCGTAAGTTGATGCTCCTTTGACTCGTTTCACTTTCAGCCACTAACATGTATAGGCTTGTTGGTGACAAAACTCTCATGATGCATCTATGCGACGCTGAAATGTACACCAACATGTCTACTCTGTCGCCCCTGACTCCTGTCATTGATCGCGGTATGGCGCTCCACAAGATGATTCGGCTTGTGACACATGGCCTAGGCGGAGAGGGATATCTGAACTTTGAGGGTAACGAATTTGGTCACCCTGAGTGGCTCGACTTCCCACGTGAGGGCAACAACAACTCATTCTGGTATGCTCGACGACAGCTCAACCTCACGGATGATCCCTTGCTCCGATACAAGTTCCTTGATCACTTTGACCGCTTGATGAACAAGGCTGAGGCCAAATATGGTTGGCTCCATGCGCCGCAGGCGTATATCTCATTGAAACATGAAGGTGACAAAGTTATTGTGTTTGAACGCGGCGGTCTGGTCTTTATCTTTAACTTCCACCCAACCAACAGCTTCAGCGACTACCGTATCGGAATCGAAGTCGCAGGAACTTACCGTGTCGTTCTCAACACAGATAGCAAGGATGTTGGTGGTCACAACCGTGTTGATGAGAACACCCGATTCTTCACTACCCCTATGGAATGGAACAACAGGAAGAACTGGACTCATATCTATATTCCCTGCCGAACTGCTTTGGTAAGTGAACTCGGTTTTCAAATGACTGTTTGCGTTTCTTAACATGATCTTGCAGGTCCTGGCTCTTGAGTCCACAATTTCTCAGTAGTCTTGAGTATGGAAGATTAAGAAGAGATGGAAACGGGGGCCGTTGTGAAGCTGCAAGAAGTATCCGGCGAGAGTGATTCCTTCATTGGGCGGGGACTGTTACAAAGTGCGCCGTTATTGGTTGAGACCGTTGATGTGTCGGTGGTTTGTTTTGTTTTGCAGATATATTATAACATCTGAGATAATAAAAGTCATCAAGAACAGCAATTTCAGTGTCCTGAGTAACTTTTTTTTTACCAGTCGCAAGGCATTGATCATTGATCTTACAGCAAATAAACCCAGAGATGCTGTTGAACTATTGGTTTTAAAATTCAATTCTAGGTTTTGTAACTCAAAATCAGGACTGAATTAGTACTCATCAGGGGTAAATCAGACTTCTCATGTTGAATTAGGGTGCCAGATTCAACTGGCCTAAAGTTCTATTAAAAGATACTAAACTTCCCTTAGTATTTTCATCACTGAGGATAAAGGTCTTTGTTACCCCCTTAACTTGGCACCATCATAAGGTGCCTTAGGTAGCACAGGGGCATTTACTACCTCCCAATCAATTACATCTCACAAGAGCCATTCATAACACTCTTGCCGGTGGTTCAACGCTTTCTTCTCCTCGAGTATCTCCAGTAGCAGGGAAATATCCTCGGGAGATACCTTTCAGAATACCTAGTCTTGGTAGCAATACGGCGGTTCTTCTCCTTTCCGATATCCTCTAAAGTGCCGAATTAATTGGCAAGGCTTAAAATACCAATTTGTAGCGTAAAATATTAACCGAGCTATCCTCATCATCCTCATCATCGACGGTCGGATGGGCGTGTTGATAGGTGAAGAAGAGCGAAACTTGCATTGTAGCGGGAGGACTAGTAAAGGCAATGCAAATTAGCAAAACGAAGTGTAGAACAGTAAGGTATCTTTAACACACATCGGCTGGCACGAGTCACCCCTGCCACACCGCACGTAGCGGTTCTAGTCTGAGTCAATTCGCCGTTATGTACTCTTGCTAGCTGTAGGACTGTTCAAGCACAGGAGGCAAGGAGGAATGCGCTCTTCAGGCTTCAGGTCTCTACTAGGCAAGGTGAGGTACCTAGGGGAGGGAAGAAAACTTGGGACCTCGATCCCAAGTGATAAAGAGACTGAAGTAGCTATGTAGATCTAAGTTTAGAATCAGTTTAGGACAGGTTTAGGATACCCTTTGCTGAGTTTAGGTATTTTGACATTCTATATCAAGGTCCGATGCTTTCCTGCTCCCCGAGGACTGGGTAAGTTGAGATTAGCAGTACAAAACAATAAAACAAAGGGCGAACTCACTCGTCGTCCTTCGACTTGCTCTTCTTCCCCTTAAGCGTCCCCTTTTCCTTTGGCTTGGTGACCCTGCCGCCAGTTACCTCCTTTGGCGTTGCAGGGCTGGCAATTCGCCTTTTTATTGACGGCGGTCCTGCATAATAAAGTCAGTGTATTGTCATTTCGAGCGGCGAAAATGACATACTTTGCCATCTCAACCGCTGGGAGACTCTTAGGATGGGGGGAGGGGGGAAATCATCTGGATACTGCGCAAACGATAGCAAGGCACTGCGAGTACTGGAATCACGCTTGTTGACTACATAGCAGGTAGCTAGATATCACGCGGCGAAATATAAGGGCACATATCGAAGTTTTTGTAATGCTTAAAGAGTAAAGAATGAAGATCAAGATTTCAAAACGAAAGGCCATTATTTATACGACACAAGGACCGATCAACATATTACATTATCACATTGAATCAAGGTGGCAGTGAAATGCTCTCGCAGCCAGTGCCGTGCAGTACCAGGCTCGAATCACAGCCAATCGCAAAATAATCAAATCACCAAACAAAGAGGAATTGGAATGCCTACCATATGGATACACTACAATCAGTTGGCCCCGAATTGATGATGGAGCTACATAATAAAATGGGGCATCAATTCCTAAAGGGAGCTGCAAAAGACTTATCGTGCGATAGCCTCAAAGTATACGTGGAATTGGCTCAATTGTTGAAGTCGAAGTCAACTCCAGTGTCTGGACCATTACCTTTTTTTTTCCAAGCGCAAGGAATGAATGGGTATAAGTGTTATTTGAAACCCGGTTGCCGAAGCTAATCTGGATGTCGTCAGGTTGAAATCCAATACTGTAGGTTTGAACCGGGGTCGGTTAATGGCGGACGGCCTGAACAGCCAAGGGTAGGTAAGGGAAAAAGTTGTACTCTGTACGTACGGAGGAGTATGGTAATGGAACAATTGGCAAATCTCAGCCAAAATTTAATGGGCCACCTAAACCTTGCAGCTCGCAATTGCCCGTTATCATTGGTTAGAGCCAGGACCATAGTTAACAGCCAGACCAATAGGGTCAAACACCTGAGGGAAGAAGATGGGATGCAAGATGGGGGTCCCTGACTGGTCTTGTTGCCCCAGAAAAGCCTTGAATTGACAGCATCTCATGTGGAAAAGAACGTGGATGACGCTGGTAATGATTGAAATCATGATATTGTAATGGAGATGTGAATCGATATAGCGCTCAACACTTCGACTTGATCAGGCTACGCTCGTTATCTCCACTGAGCACGGTATTTATTTGTTATGCAGTATCCGTACTTCCGTGGTTTTCTGATCAGCCAATGCATCTTGAGATTTCACCACCATCTCATTGAACTCAGCAGCAGACATGTATGTACGGAGTAAACCAAACCAGGTTAATGCTACTTTCCCCGCTCTGTCTTGTATGTTCCCTCTCAATATGGCATCCAGGGTTCCCTACCTGACTACGAGATCACCGATGCCTTCAACCTCAACAATTGAGTCAATTCTCCGCATAGAGCCAAGGATGAGAAGACTGGCTAAAGATTCGGCTTCGGGTGTGGATCGATGCTCAGTCATTCACCTTTCCATGTAAGGAAGAATGGATCGTCCCCATGATTAAGTTGAAGATGAAAACAAAGCCACTTAGTTTTGCCTGCAGGCCTAAGGAATAAGGACTCAGTGACGACTATATGTAAGGCATCTCTCAGTCTCTCCCCCTTGTCGCTGTTTACATGTCTACCAAAATGCCTGGCTCTTTTCACAAGACAGGGGAGGAAAGAAAACCTAGGTAGTATATTAATCCTAAATAATTAAAAGTCTTAGGTAACTTAGCATAATTTTAGGATATCCTTTACTGACTTTATTTTAACACCTTATATCAAGGTATGGTCTTTTCTTGCTCCCCGAGGAACAAGGTGGGAGCGTCTCTGCGAATAATCCCGTCATGTTCATCCCGGGAAATTGCCGGCATCGCAGCTTTCCCCGGCGGGGCGGGGCCAGAGGTAATTTCGGGCTAGCGTTCCACGTGACACTCTGCGAAAGCTCTAACCGACCAAGTCGTCCTCCCGAGCAAAACTGCTCACCTCCCGTAAAAGTTCTCCCTCAGCTTCAACCAACCTCTCTCCACTCCCATCTCTGATCGCTCTTTGTCATCTGGCAAGATGTTCAAGAGGTGAGTAACAATCGCAAGAACGAATGTCGAAGATTTTTCGATGACGTTTCCCTCCCAATTGAAGCCCAATTGAGCTGACCCTTGTGTTTTTCCCTCGGCAGCGGCATTTCCTCCTTCGCCCGCGCGGCTCGCCCGGCCGTCGTCCCTCGACGTGCCCTCCGACCTTCATCTCTCCGACTCCCCATCTCCAGCCGATGGGCGAGCACTGCCAGCGTCGGCACCGGCAAGATTCACCAGGTGAGAACGAGCCGCTCCTCAGTCAATTCCGGTCGCCCGGGCAATACCGACCGCACAAGAACTCCGCGCTAACCCGACTGTTCGCAGGTCATCGGTGCCGTCGTCGACGGTTAGTCAATCATCTATCATAGGCTCTCGGCGAGCCTGGTACAAGACGACGAAAACAATACTGACGTTTTTGCAGTCAAGTTCGATACTCAGAAGCTCCCCGCCATTCTCAACTCTCTTGAGACTGAGAACAATGGCCAGAAGCTCGTTCTCGAGGTTTCCGTATGTTCACGTCCAATTGCCTTGTATGACTGGTCAATTCTAACATCCTCAAGCAACATTTGGGAGAGAACGTCGTCCGTTGCATTGCTATGGACGGTACGTTATGATCGCTTCGAAATTTCTCATACTTCAGCCCCTAACACATTTTTGCAGGTACTGAGGGTCTCGTCCGAGGTGCTTCCGCCCAGGACACCGGTGCTCCCATCACCATTCCTGTCGGACCCGCCACTCTTGGTCGTATCATGAACGTCACTGGTGACCCCATCGACGAGCGTGGTCCCATCAAGACTGACAAGCGCCTTCCTATCCACACCGAAGCCCCCGAGTTCGTCGAGCAGTCCACCTCTGCTGAGGTTCTTGTCACTGGTATCAAGGTCGTCGATCTTCTTGCTCCCTACGCCCGTGGTGGAAAGATTGGTCTGTTCGGTGGCGCTGGTGTCGGCAAGACTGTGTTCATTCAGGAGCTCATCAACAACATCGCCAAGGCCCACGGTGGTTACTCCGTCTTCACCGGTGTCGGTGAGCGAACCCGTGAGGGTAACGATTTGTACCACGAAATGCAGGAGACTTCCGTCATTCAGCTTGATGGCGAGTCCAAGGTCGCCCTGGTCTTCGGTCAGATGAACGAGCCCCCTGGAGCTCGCGCCCGTGTTGCCCTTACCGGGTAAGTTGATAGATAGTGCCTTCCCTTCCTGCCACAACGCCTCAACACCAGCCCCATCCCCCACACATACATACACTGATACTCATACTACACCACGATGTTTTGTTTACGACTCTTGTTGGACGCCAGCTAATGCAATATCTCGCCAGTTTGACTGTTGCTGAGTACTTCCGAGACGAAGAGGGTCAGGACGTGCTGCTTTTCATTGACAACATTTTCCGATTCACTCAGGCCGGTTCCGAGGTGTCTGCCCTTCTTGGTCGTATCCCCTCTGCCGTCGGTTACCAGCCCACCCTGGCCGTTGACATGGGTGGTATGCAGGAGCGTATTACCACTACCACCAAGGGCTCCATTACCTCAGTCCAGGCTGTCTACGTCCCTGCTGACGATTTGACTGATCCTGCCCCTGCCACCACTTTCGCCCATTTGGACGCCACCACTGTCTTATCTCGTGGTATCTCTGAGTTGGGTATCTACCCCGCTGTCGACCCTCTCGATTCTAAGTCCCGTATGTTGGATCCCCGAGTTGTTGGTCAAGAGCACTACGACGTCGCCACCCGTGTCCAGCAGATCCTCCAGGAGTACAAGTCTCTTCAGGATATTATTGCCATTCTGGGTATGGATGAGTTGTCTGAGGCCGACAAGCTTACTGTCGAGCGTGCCCGTAAGATCCAGCGTTTCCTGAGCCAGCCTTTCACTGTCGCCCAGGTTTTCACTGGTATCGAGGGTAAGCTCGTTGACCTTAAGGAGACCATCAACTCCTTCAAGGCCATCCTTAACGGTGAAGGTGACAACCTTCCTGAGGGTGCCTTCTACATGGTTGGTGACTTCGCCTCCGCCAAGGCCAAGGGTGAGAAGATTCTTGCTGAGCTTGAGGGTCAGTAAGGGGTTTAAGTATTGAAGTTAATGCCGCGGGAGACGGGAGGAGAGAAATAAAGGACCTGTGTATAGAGAAGAGGAACAAAGGTCCCGGGAGGTTTCTCATAAGCTCCACCGAGTCTCTTTTGTGAGCTGTGTACTAAGAAATCAACAAAATTCCTCTTGTAGCCATATCAAGCTTTCTTTTTTACCAAATGTGAACCATTTCGACTTGCCCGTGATGTGATTAATGCCCTCAGGGTGTGAGAAAATATCAGAGCTTTTATTAGGTATCATACTAGACTTATGTGAAGATATCCTAAGCTTAAATAAAGTTACCTAAGTTTTTTCATCATTTAGGATCAAGGTCCAAAGTTTCCATTCCTCCCGTAGACCTCATGCCTACCTGACTATACTTAATATCCACCAATCTCCAGTCGATGTCACAGTTGGCCTATTTCATTTTGTTTACTCAACATCCGTGAAAGGAATTCCTCCTCGGCGTTCTTTTCCATGACCTTGAGTGATGACTCCCAGCATGATATCTTGGTACCTCATGATGAGTTTATAGCAGAAGTGGAAGGTTCCTAGTTATACATAAATATAACTCTATTTTTGCTAAAGGGGAGACCTTCAAGTCTCACGGGTATCCAATGAACCGTTCCCAAACATTCTTTCGTTTCCTGACTCCCTGCATCATAAATTTTATTAAATTGGCCACCATTGAACGCGTTCAGTCATGGGTCGAATGTAAAGGTAGAGTTTATGTCAGTCCTCCATTTCTCAATAGCCTCTCCCTTGGTTATAACTTGGCCTCTTGAATCCATGAGCACAAGCTTCTTCTCAGCAGGTATCCACTCAACACGTCGTCCTTTCTCATCAACAAGGGTGACAGATGCCGTTGGGTCTAATCGTAGGCTGTTGGGCTTTTGCGGTGACCAATTTGGATCTTCGAACAAGACTCTTCCAAGCTCGAGCTCGCCTTCAACGAGGCGTGCCATGTGCGGGACAAGAAGATATTGTTGCCACTCTGGGCCGATGTGCTCGCAAAGATCTCGCAGTGAACGATTTCCGACGTTCTTTATCCACCAGACATCAGACGGGAACTTAAGGAAAGCTGCATAGTACGCGAGAATGATGAGAGCCCGAGGGCGCAATTCGCGTGCGAGCTGAACGAAATTCCGGGGCACAAAGGTGAACCAGGTGATGATCCGCAGCATCATGATGGGCCCGAAACCGTCGTGTAGGTTCTGATATAAAGAGCCGAGGAATTGAAGTGTCTCGTAGTAGGTTTCCACGTTGAGAAAGTCTGGATCAGTGGGTTCGATGGAGTTGAGCATGGAGACGAGGCAAGCAGGAATGTGGTTTGTGGCTTGCTCAACGTCGACAGAAGGTCTGTTAAACAAACAGTAGAGGCCTGAGTCAATGAGTTTCTCAACACCCATGAGGTCAATGACGAGGCCGATTCCCCTCCAGACAATCATCCAATCGATCAAGTAAAGCTTTTTACCATCCTCATCGCGGAAGTTTTGGGATGATAGAGCAGTGAGCAATAGAGAATTGGCCAATAACGCCGGGAACGTCTCCGGCTGTGCTTTTTCCACAGCCAAGCGATATCCCTCAAAGGAACGGGCGCGATAGGTGAGAGCACGTGCAGGGTCGTGGCTCAACTCAAGACTCTGCATGTGAAGACTTGCGAGACCAAATAACGAATCCATGAGAAACGGGTTCTCAAATGCAACCTGAACCATTCTGTTTCTTAGGACCTCGTTGATGGGGTTCGCGGGTCCCTGGTCCACAGAGAAAGAGGTACACGTTGAACTAGTGTAGAACCAAAGGAGCTTCATATCTGTCACGTCCATTTGGCCGTGGCGGAACACGGGCGAGACGGTCAACGGCCCAAACTCTTCCGTAGGCTCATCACCAGAAGAGACAGAGACGACGTCTGGCGAAGGAGCATTCTGAGGAGCGGATAGAGGTTCTAGTGGTCGTTGAGGAGAATTGGTGGTGATGCTGCTATTTGCAGAGGGAGCAGTTGAGGCTGCGGGAGTAGGATACACGCAATCAGCCTTGCGCAATCTGCATGATCGGCAGACAGGGCGAGCCTCGTCGCATTTCACCTTGCGAGCTTTACAATTGCGACATCCAGTTCGCGACTTCTTGTGAGGTCGTTTAGAATGGTAGGGCTTATTGTTATCGTCATTAGGCGGCAATTCTTCTGGACTTTCCGACTGGGGTTGCTCTGATGAGGTCTGAGAGTTGTCCATGGCTGTTTAAGACTATAACATGGCTATCACGGACAGAACGAGATAGAACGGATTTATGTATGAGATGACCAGAGTGAGTTGAGTTAAGTTTCATGCTAACGTTAGGTTGAATGAGATGAGTTGCCCACCAACAGACAGTGGAAACCCCGCGTACGTGCGTCTCAGGTCTCAGAACCAAACAAGGCTTAGCAGCACTCCAAGTTAGTTCCATTGCAGTTGTGACTGGATGACGACTCTAGTCTATGATGACGATAAGATCTGTAGATACAGTAGGATTCGGGTAGAGGGGCTAGACTACCAATTAACTTAGTAAGTGAAGACAGGCCCTGTAATCCAATGTCGTCCAAGGTGTTCCAAGGCTGTTGAGTCTTCCTTGTAAGTGGGTTTATGATCTACAGTCAACATGTTGCTTGACTCGAAAAAGCCCAGCATCAAGTTTACACACTTACATGGCATTCAAAAATGCATCAGGCAATATCCCCTCCCATAGTTATTGCGTAGTTCGACACGAGGCACAATCTTTGAAAACGAAGAGGACGCCCACTACCAAAGTCGGCAATCTGCAGAGCCCGTCTTACTCCTCATCAGCCAGCAGCCTAAATATCTGTCCATAGGAAGAGGGAGCATACTGTAGTAATGGGTATCCTGGCTTTGCATAGTTTGACTCTTCTCCAAGATGCAAAACATTCCAAAGTGGAATTGCTGTATCATTATATTATTGAAAACTCATTCCCAGATAGAGGTGGTTTCTTATATCGTGTCTTGCAGAGTCCCGACAATAGTGCATATTTAATGAATATGTTTAAAGGACGTTTACTCGCCGGTTTCTGCAATGTCGATATATACAGCCGATGTTTCCCTTATTGAGGAACCTGGTCAAGCTGGACCGTCGTTTCTGAAATTCTCGTAAGCCCAGTGGTAAATTGAGAGGGGGGAACCAAATTAGAGATGATAGCAGAATCTGGAGTTATCGACCAAGCAAAGCCTCAATAATATCCCCGAAATTGTGTACTTGATCAGTGTCAGGATAGTGAATTGTATACACGAGGAGCAAAATCGGGTTTATCATACGTGTTTTGGCACCTACACACACGTATCTGTTGATCCTTTGACTGTGTTAGCTACCTACCCTACGTCAACAGGAAATCCCCCAAGCCTTTTTCTTCAACAGACTTCCAAGACGTTATACAGGTGACAGAGGTGTTCTCTATGCAACCTAGGTCATAGAACTTGTTATATTTTCCATTCTTATCTTGTAAAAGTCACAGTTGTCAACTGATCAAACCAGACCCGAAATTCGATCGGGATTCGGCCGACTCAAAAAATCCGGCCCCGGTTTTGACGAAACTTTTGGGGAAATTGTTAAGCAAGACATGACAGGGCTCATGGCTCATGGCTCATAGTCATAACTAAGTTAGCTCATAGCTCAGACACAGCCTTGCGACTTGAGCTTCAAAGGCTTCGCCATAGTCTCCCAATCTCTCTCCTGTCGGTCCCGGCCGACGAGAAAGTCGAACGGATGCCATCGACAGGGCTCCGTGCCCTGCTCAATCCTGCTATTGTCGCCGCAAGATCACAAGCCCGATCTCGAATACGCTATCGATCCTTTCAGACATCGTCAACCTGGAGAGATACAGGCGCAGGCGCAAACAATGGTGACAAACCACCAGGGCAGCCGGCAGCTGTAGAGGAAGAAGATGTGCAGCCTCAGAACGGAACCGAGACCGCACCAGGTCGTTCACGAGTTCGGACTTCGACCTCTGTGAAAAACAGAATAGCTCGCAAACATGCCGCCCCTGCGCTACCCCCCGTCAAACTACCACAAACGTTCCTCGACGACAACGTCACTCTTCACCATGCCTGGAGAAGACCACGTCTCCCAATCGCCCTCGCTGAAGATGCCAAACAACCAAAGACGTCCTCTATCTTTGTCGATCCCCAGTTCGCTGATAACAAGACTCGAACAATGGAATCCAACAGAGCCCTGGAAGATTACTTCGATGCGACATTCTCTGCCATGCTCGAGAAAGTTGCTGATCGTGTCAAAGCTGTTGTTGCTCTTGATGCCAATTGCCTCAAAGAGGAGCTCGTACATAAGTTGACGAGCCTGACACGCGCCCACGACATGCTGCTCGATTCAGCATGGCATCTGGCTGATTCGCTCTATCCTGCCCGACACGCGGAATATATATACACTTCAAAGCCATTCTGGTGGTGGCACTACTATAAGGATTTTGACCGACATGCCCAAGAGTTTCGCGACCAGTTTCTTTCAGTTCAGACAGGCCTCGATAGCATTCTCGACTATGACTGGAGACTTGACCACTCCCTAGCCCAAGCCATCGCCGACCTACCTATTCTCACATTCTCCTCTATTCGATCTGCTCTGCGCCGAGAATTAACGACACCACCCCCTCCTGACTCTGAGTCCAAAAACCTCAAGCGTCAGATTATCTTATTGTCCATGTCTGGCTATAGTGGACAAGCCATATCAGAGGCTGTCGCAGAACATGTCGCCTACTTCAACGATGCCGATCTGGTTAAATTGAACGCCCAAGATTTATCCCTCATAGTAGGAGACTATCTAGACCAGGACTGGGCTTATTCGCGAGGTTCACTCGCGAACATGGGATTCCGTGCTGCAGAGATGAATGGAAAGCTCTACAAGGATCCCGATATGGTGACACGGCACGAGGAGGAGGACAACGACCCCGACACGGGCGTGATTAACATTCGCGCAGCCTCGGGCTCGCTTGAAGACGAACTTTCCAAAATCAAGCAGGGTGGCTATGACCCTTTTGGCAAATGGGAGAACCTCAAGATCGACAAGGTCCTGGATCAAATTATACAGGCGGCCGAGATCAAGCAAGGCTCCCCGCGCCAGAAGCCTCTCATCATCCATATCCACGACTTCATTGAACTCAGTATGACGCTTGAGGGTTCAATGCTCATCACGAGATTAAGAAATATTGTGGATTCAGCCTGGCAACAAGGTTCCAAGGTTGCAATTCTGGGAACTTCCTCGAGTGAGCAGCCTTCAGAGGAGTATCAAAGCACGCTTCGAGACCTCTCAATCGGAGACTTTGTGATTTCTCGACATATCGATCCTTCTCGCACCCTAAGGCAACCTAAACCATCTGGCGGCTTACAAACTTCCAATGGCCATTTTGCTCTTCAGGACACAGACATTTTCGTGGAGAATGTTCAAAACATCAACCGCATGCTAAAATCGTTAGGTAGCCAATGTACCCTTGAACTCTCAGACGCTCACATGAAGATCTTTATGCACGCCACAGACACACGGGCTCAGATGCTCAAGAAATCAGTTCTTCCTCTACCAGAGGTGTACAACATTGCATGCGCCGCAAAACGCCACGAGGAGGAGGCCGCAGGTGCTGCACCAGGAGGAGTGTATGAGCGACTTCTCATGGGTCCTTTAAGGCAGAGGCCTGGGCAGCGATATCTCGACGAGCCTGAGCAGGACGGCAAGACGCAGGGCGAGGACTCGCAGAAGAAGGATGAAGATTCGCAATCGGGCGGCCGGGCAGCCATGAAGCTGAACGAGTACGAGAAGCGGATATCATCGGGCCACATTAATCGTCAGAATTTGAGAACGACTTTCGACGATGTTCATGTCCCCAAGGAAACCATATCCGCCCTCAGGCTTCTCACAACCCTGGCGCTGGTACGACCTGATGCCTTCTCTTATGGCGTACTCGCCCAAGATAAGATCCCTGGATGTCTTCTGTACGGACCTCCAGGCACAGGCAAGACGTTGCTCGCAAAGGCAGTTGCCAAGGAGAGCGGCGCAAACATGCTCGAAATCAGTGGTGCAACTATAAATGACAAATGGGTAGGGGAGAGTGAGAAACTTATCCGGGCAGTCTTCACGCTGGCCAAGAAGATCTCACCGTGTGTAGTCTTCATTGACGAGGCCGATTCTTTACTAGCAAACCGTAGCATGCTCGGTGCTCGCGCATCACACCGCTCTCACATCAACCAGTTTCTAAAAGAGTGGGACGGCCTCGAGGAGACAGAAGCCTTCATCATGGTTGCCACCAACCGTCCGTTCGACCTCGATGACGCTGTTCTCCGCCGCTTGCCGCGTCGTCTGCTTGTCGATCTGCCTCTACAAGTAGACCGTACTGCCATTCTGAGGATCCTCCTCAAAGGCGAAACCCTCGACGCTGCCGTCTCATTGGAAGATCTAGCCAAGCGAACTCCCTACTACTCGGGCTCCGACCTTAAGAATGCCTGCGTCGCTGCCGCCATGGCTGCCGTAGAGGAGGAGAATGAAGCTGCTGCACGCCACAGTGGTCCTGAGCCATATGAATACCCCGAGAAACGTATTTTGCGCCAGGACCACTTCGATAAGGCCCTTCGCCAAATACCGGCTAGTATCAGCGAGGATATGCAGTCTCTCAAGCAGATCCGCAAGTTTGATGAAGAATACGGGGCTAAGAAGAAGGGTGCAAAGAAGACAATGGGATTTGGCGTCGGCGTAGAGAAGAAGTTTGCCGATGCTGAGGAGGTAAGAATTCGTCGTGGCCCATGAAGATGTTGATGTTGATGTTGGGCTTGGGTTTGCTTTCACATTTTTATGCATCATGGCGTCAGGCAGGAATTTTTCTTTGTATAATACACTCGCATATAGACTTGGCCAACACAGAGGTACTTATGATGGATTGAACTGAATGGCGAGTTTGGTTTTGGCATGGGTAAAAACAACTAATAAACTATAGAATGATATGACCAGACACTGAGCCACGATCCTGTGGCCCAGTAATGACTGTCGTAATGGGTCACTTAGACTCTATTGGGGATTGTTCAGCCTGTAGCCCCTCAGATGACTGCAAAACAGGCCTCATCTGATCTATCTAGCCCTCAACACTGATAGTCCGACTCGGGTTGCCGCGATGATAATGGGCAACATCACGGCCATCTCTGAGGCTATCCATGGCAACGAAATATCTGAGATCTATGAAAGTGGCCGAGGCATCTCCACAAAGACACGACTAATATGTCGTTAGTTCGAAGCAATTGCAGGCTAATCTTTGATCATGGTGGAAGCAGAGACAGAAGCCCAAGTCGAAATTGGGTAGAGGATATCAATGATGAGTAGAATGACCAAAAACATGACTTTACGACAGTCCTCGACAAATCAGGGTAAATGTTGTATGAAAGCCTTTCTATATTTCATCGATCCGCCATGCTTTCTTCTCTAAGCTGATCATTACGTTCACAGAAACGGGCTTAGAAGGATCATGCTTCAGTCGATATCTGTATCCCTTCTGCTGCTAGAGCCCTTGAGTAGTCGGCTTGAGCCTTTTCCAAAGCATTCATAGTTGGTTGCATCAAAGCAATCACGGCAGCTTTGCCACCTCCAACATTATCGGATCGCCATCTGATCTTCTTGCCGGTTCGCTGGAAATGGTCTCGGATCTCCTTCTTCCGGCTGCGAATGATTTCCTCGCGTTCCTTGTCGGCTTCTTCTGCGACGGCATTGATACGTGCCAGTGAGCGGCCGAGAGACTCAGCTAGGTACTGTAGCTCACCAGCGCGGTCCGGGTCTCCCGAGAGGAATGCGTTCCAGAATTGATGCAGGAACTCGATGGTAGTTGCGTGGGTAAGGCTGCACTTGCGGGAAATCTCAACAGGGAGCCCCATGGGTTCAGCGGCATCCGTCTCGTGGCCGTATTTTTGAGCGCGTTGCTGGCGCACGCCCTTCATGATGTCCTTGTCAGCAGCTAAGAGAGCGAAGCGTGATCCAACATGTGGCCGTTTGGGGGTATCTTCATCACTTTCGCTGTCTTCATCAAATCCCATTGCTGCCTGAATATTTATTCCGCCAGCACCATCGCTCTCAAGAGTCTCGAGATCTCCCACTATCTCGAACAGAACTTCGCTAGGAACTTGTCTTTCGAAAACCGCAGCTTGTTTCGAGGGGGCAGAGTCATGTTTTGAAAAGAACTTGTTCTGCTCTTTCACGTTGAGCATGATACGATGCTCCTTCGCGTCGCCCTTCAAATCACGCAAAGCCAACTGGACATAAGCGTTGTAGCCGCCATCGGGATCATCAGTGTTGACATCAGAAGGGGCAACGTTGGCCATGATCTTCTCACTGAGGCTATTGAGGGTCTTCACAATTGGTATATTGGCCCTTGGACGCATCTCGACATCCTTCGCGTTTCCACTTTTGAAGCCTCCTTGATTTTCTTCGTTGGCCTCGATGTCGATAAAATGCGGTACTTGGTTTGCCATGATTTTGCTCTGAAAGGCAACCGTATTCTCAGCAGGGTCATATTTGTCGAACAAAGGGTCATGGGGGTCGTTCTCAGCGACTCTCTCACCGCGTAGCTTTTTGGAAAGTCTGCTGAGGAAGAAACGGGACCAGAAGTCCGCTTCGGATATCTTGGGGACATTCTCGTTGTATACACGCTTGATCAGAGGATGTTGTGCGAATATCATCTGCACCTGCTCTACGCTGATGTTTAACTTTAGTTCGCCATCAACAGTCTTGGGTTTGACGGTTGAGAGGACATTATAGGCTCCTTTCTTCTGGTTTATCTCAATAGCATGGGCTCGGAGAAGATTTGTCCGGGTTGACCAGAACTGTGAATTAAAGGCGGCTCCTGACAAGGAGTCGGGCTTGGTCTGCATTGCTTCAACGTATGTTTGATGGAGACTTGTATCTTTTCTCATGAGCGACTGTTGCAACTCGATGTCGTTCTTGAGCTGCGAGTCGTCGAACCAGCGCGAGGATGAAGCATTCTGTGAGTTGACAGCGCTGGCGAAGGCCATGGATGCGGAACCGCTGCCACCACCAGCGCCTGGATTGGGCGTTGAAGAGCCACCACTTGCGCCGGATTGTTTTTGAACAGAACCATCGTTGCCGCGCGTAGACGCTAATAGGCTGGATAACAGATCCTTGACAGCCTTTGCCTCGTCCTTGGCCTCGGCGGTATTGAAGTGAAAGAGATATGTAGCAGGCTCTGCGTCTCCAACCTTTTCAAAGATCTTGAGCATAACCTTTGGTGAAGAATCTGGGGTCTGCTGGAGGTCTGGCGTGGATTCATGTCAATAATCGAGTCGAATCAGAGGACGAAAACCGCATCTCAGCTTACTTGTGATGTTATTTATGTTTAGCGAGACTGTGGCAGGGCCTCCTGAGTTAGGAGTCCAAGTGACCAGCTGATGGTCACTTGTGAGAGTCAGAATGCCCTCCTTCTTTTTGAAAAGGGTACGTCCCACTGGGATGGCCATATCCACGATGGACTAGGTATCTTGTTGATGCGATGGTTCGATACGGATATCTCACCGTTGAGAAGACGCTTCCAGCTAATAGAGGTTGTACGGTACCTACCTAGATAGATTGGATTGGATGCCTGCTCTTCAGTGCTTTGTTAGTCAAGACCCACCTACGACCACTGCACTGATTTCATGATTACCTAAGACAGCATAGCATATCTTAGCTCCGTACCTAGGTACAGGACGGACCTCAGGACTCGGTTCCTAGAATTGAAAAGCAGGAGGTTCATCTAGAATACACAAGGTCACTCCCCAGTATGTAATGGTTGCCTTGTTCAAATTGCATATACGACTGCAACATCACATCAAAACCATCATCAAGCCAATCAAAGTACATAATCAGGTGATGGCGCAAAAATGTAAGTGGGGTTGCTAGCTATTTTCTCAGTTTTAGCACATCTTAACAGTAGAATAGACGCTGTAAATGATCCCCATACATAACTACGTCAGAGCTTTGGGTGCGCATTGCATGGGGTACCTATGTGTGAATGTGGCTGGTGAGTTATCATAAACTACAAACTACCTTACCTGTTTCACTGTGGCTCGACCCTAGACGCATTCAAAGCGCTCTCCGAAACCTGAAATGCATGAGATGATGAATGCATGTACCAACAAGAGGTACAGTAAGTAGGTACCTACAGTAAATGCATACATACCTTAGGTACCTGGGTACTGTCCCAACCCAAACTCGACCTTTGTGGCGTCGGCTATTGACCCTGTTTGAACCACGTAACTAAAACCTCATCGAGGTTTTTATACTCCGCAATCTCAGTTGCTTTCCTGGCCGCCCCGATTCACTCCATGTTTTCACCAACTTATACTGACACGTCTTTTTTCGAGGCTAGACCGTCTGAGGAAGATCTCCCTATTTCCACAAATGCACTGCACTACCAGGTTTTATTTTAGCCCCCCTCGACTATACATAATACTGGCTGGTACATAAGCACAAAACCATCATCATGAATTTGTCGGCATTGGAAACCAAATGCCCCAAGCAAGATCATGGGGAAGTACAAGCGATGGCCCGGCTCAACGGGTGTCATGGATGGTGAACACTGAACGGCACAGCGTTTCCGGGAATCATTCTCTCCTTGCTAAAGCATCACGGTGATCCTCGGTAAAGAAGCCTCAAGTCTCCGAAAAGGAACCCCAAAGCCCCAATAATATTGGACGTGCCCCAATGACAGTTGCCGCAAAAGTCCACGATGACCTCCAAAACAGTGTGTCATGTGGGTTCCCGGACAATCAAGACCGGTCACCTTTCACCTTGGATTTTACCTAATTCTCCCTATGAAAACCTCCTAACACTGCCTGACCTGCACCGTGCGCCGCACGGAGTTTTCTCGGTGACCGAAGCGCTGCGGGGGCCCCTAGCCAATGAGAACCTCAATCCCTGGCGGCCAGAACCGGGTTTGCCGGGGGCCGTCATAGTATTTTTTATCAACAGGAGGACATCAAAGGCCAGACCAGGTACGTACGGTACGGTACCTAGCGACTTGAGCTCCAGCGCTGCTCATACCTAAAACAATTTCTTCCCGTCGTCTACTTGTTCTTCCCGTGTCCCTCCCAACTGCCTACATACTTACTTACCTATCCACGTTGTCCATCCATCAATTCCTCTCTCCTCAGTCTTCACGGGGAACCCTTTGTTGACTTACTCCGCCATTCTTTCGTGCCGTGATCAAGCTCGTCGAGGGATGCTTCCCATTCGTATCCTCTAGTTCCTTTTACCTCCCCATACCTGTTCTGTTTCTCCACATACACAAACACAAACGCTCGTCATGTTGAGGAATTCGCTCTGTAGAGCTAGCTCGCAGCTCCTCCGCGGTGCTCGATGCTCTGCTGCCTCGTCTACCGCCTCTATCTCGACTCTCTCGGCCCGTACATCATCATGGAAGCTCGCCGCCTCCCGCCGTTCTCTGGCCGTTGCTGCTCGTCGCAACTATGCGACCAGCGCAACTTCTGCGCCTCCCGATCCTAACGATAACTTCCTCTCTGGAAGCACCGCTAGCTACATCGATGAGATGTACATGCAGTGGAGGCAAGATCCTGAGAGTGTCCATGTCTCGTGGCAGATTTACTTCAAGAACATGGAGAGCGGCGAGATGCCCATCTCTCAAGCCTTCCAGCCTCCTCCTAACCTGGTCCCAAACATGACCGGTGGCGTCCCTCGCCTTGCTGGCAACCTGGCCATGGAGGATGGCTCCGATGTCACCAACCATCTCAAGGTTCAGCTTCTTGTCCGTGCTTACCAGTCTCGCGGTCATCATACCGCCAAGATTGATCCCCTCGGTATCCGAGGTACCAACGACGCCAAGGGCTTCTCCAACATCAAGCCCAAGGAATTGACTCTCGAGCACTATGGTTTCACAGAGAAGGACATGGACACCGAGTATACCCTCGGCCCTGGTATCCTGCCTCGCTTCAAGCGTGATGGCCGTGAGAAGATGACTCTCCGTGAGATTATCGATGCTTGCGAGAGAATCTACTGTGGTTCTTTCGGTGTTGAGTTTATTCATATCCCTGACCGTGACAAGTGCGACTGGCTCCGTGAACGTCTTGAGGTTCCTACTCCTTTTAAGTACTCTGTCGATGAGAAGCGCCGTGTTCTTGACCGACTTATCTGGAGTTCCAGCTTCGAGTCTTTCCTGGCCACCAAGTACCCCAACGACAAGCGATTCGGTCTCGAAGGCTGCGAGACGCTTGTCCCTGGTATGAAGGCTCTCATTGACCGCAGTGTCGACTATGGTGTCAAGGACATTGTCATCGGTATGCCTCACCGTGGTCGTCTCAATGTTCTCTCCAACGTCGTTCGAAAACCCAACGAGTCTATTTTCAGCGAGTTCGCTGGTACAAACGGTGCCGAGGATGAGGGATCTGGTGACGTCAAGTACCATCTTGGTATGAACTTTGAACGTCCCACTCCCTCCGGCAAGCGTGTTCAGCTTTCTCTGGTCGCCAACCCTTCGCATCTCGAGGCTGAGGATCCCGTCGTCTTGGGCAAGACCCGCGCTATTCAGCACTACAACAACGACGAGAAGACTCACCGCACCGCCATGAGTGTTCTCCTTCACGGTGATGCCGCCTTTGCTGCCCAGGGTATCGTCTACGAGTGTCTCGGCTTCCACTCTCTCCCCGCCTTTTCTACCGGTGGTACCATTCACCTCGTCGTCAACAACCAGATTGGTTTCACCACTGATCCTCGATTCGCCCGATCTACCGCTTACTGTACCGATATTGCCAAGGCCATCGACGCGCCTGTTTTCCACGTTAACGCTGATGATGTCGAGGCTGTCAACTTTGTCTGTCAGCTTGCTGCCGATTGGCGCGCCGAGTTCCAACACGATGTTGTCATCGACCTCAACTGCTACCGAAAGTACGGTCACAACGAGACCGACCAGCCTTCATTCACCCAACCGCTCATGTACAAGCGCATCACTGAGAAGGAGCCTCAAATCGACATCTATGTCAACAAGCTCATCGAGGAGGGCTCTTTCTCCAAGGCGGATGTCGATGAGCACAAGCAGTGGGTCTGGGGCATGCTCGAGGAGAGCTTCACCAAGTCCAAGGACTACACTCCTACCTCCAAGGAGTGGACCACCTCTGCTTGGAACGGCTTCAAGTCTCCAAAGGAGCTGGCCACCGAAGTTTTGGCTACTAACGAGACAAGTGTCAAGAGTACTACTCTCGAGCATATCGGCACAGTCATTGGAAGCACCCCCGAGGGCTTCCACGTTCACCGCAACTTGAAGCGCATTCTCGCCAACCGAACCAAGTCGGTTGTTGAGGGCAAGAACATCGACTTCCCTACTGCCGAGGCTCTGGCCTTTGGTTCTCTCGTTACTGAGGGCTACCACGTCCGTGTCTCCGGTCAGGATGTCGAGCGTGGTACCTTCTCTCAGCGACACGCTGTCTTCCACGACCAAGAGACCGAGGATACCTACACTCCCCTTCAGCACCTGAGCCAGGACCAGGGCAAGTTCGTCATCTCTAACTCTTCCCTCAGTGAGTTTGGTGCTTTGGGCTTTGAGTATGGTTACTCGCTCTCCTCGCCCCACGCCCTTGTCATGTGGGAGGCACAGTTCGGTGACTTTGCCAACAACGCTCAATGTATCATCGACCAGTTTATCGCCTCTGGCGAGGTCAAGTGGATGCAGCGAACCGGTCTTGTCATGTCTCTACCCCACGGTTACGATGGCCAGGGACCCGAACACTCTTCTGGGCGTCTGGAGCGATACCTTCAGCTCAGCAACGAGGATCCCCGTGATTTCCCCACTGGTGAGAAGCTTGTCCGTCAACACCAGGACTGCAACATGCAGATCGCCTACATGACCTCTCCTGCCAACTTGTTCCATATTCTCCGCCGCCAGCTGCACCGCCAGTACCGCAAGCGTAAGTAGAATGGATACTCTTCTGTTTTCTTTAGGTGCTAACTTGTCTGCAGCCCTCGTCATCTTCTTTTCCAAGTCCCTTCTCCGTCACCCTCTGGCTCGTAGTAACATTGAGGAGTTCACTGGTGAGAATGCTGGCTTCCAGTGGATTATCCCGGATCCTGAGCATGAGACTGGTGCCATCAAGGCTCCCGAGGAGATTGAGCGCGTTATTCTCTGCAGCGGTCAGGTCTGGGCTGCCCTTCACAAGCACCGTTCCGAGAACAACTTGGATAACGTCGCCATCACTCGTATTGAGCAGCTTAACCCCTTCCCTTGGCAACAACTCAAGGAGAACCTCGACCAATACCCCAATGCCAAGACCATCGTCTGGTGCCAGGAGGAGCCTCTCAACGCCGGTGCCTGGAGCTTCACTCAGCCCCGTATCGAGACTCTGCTCAACAACACTGAGCACCACACCCGCAAGCACGTCATGTACGCTGGCCGAAACCCCAGTGCTTCGGTCGCCACTGGTCTCAAGCAAGTTCACATGAAGGAGGAGCGTGAACTCCTTGAGATGGCTTTCACTGTTAAGCAGGACAAGCTCAAGGGCGAGTAAGCGGATGAAGACTGAAGGAATAGGTTTAATGGGGGATTGCAATATGGATAGTATGGTATGGTAATTGCATGGCCACTAATCGTTTGGGAGGGAAGAATTTTATAAAAGCCGCTGGATCTGGGGAGCAATTGAGCTTCTCATGTAAACCACTTGTATCATACCCTCCTAGACGAAGGACATTTTTGCCCTATATTGGCATGGGCTTGGGAACGACATAGCATGATTTCTTTTTACGGTTTAAGAGTACAGAGCACCTGACGGTTCGTTTCATTTTCTTCATCTGGCGTTGCGCAGACGATACATCTATCCCACCTACTGATATTCACATGTGTTTCAAAGTACAAGTAAGTGAGTAGGTGGGTTTATTCTTCGATTGTATGTAGTATCTCAACAAGATGCAATGCTACCTTGGCGCGTCAATCTCAACCTCAACCTGCCACGGTCGTACGATCCCGTCATCGCCCGTTGTAACTAGCATCTCCTCTTCCCCGCGCCGCTCCGAGCCGGCATCGTATCTCCGGCACCAGGTAATATGATTAACCTCGAAGGGTCCATGAGCTCCGGTTTGCGAAGTTAGGAGTCTCCAATTCGTCTGCTGTTGCTTGCCCTCCTCAGTGTTACCCATGGTTTGGTCTTGGGGGTCGATTGTCGTGACATGTTGCTCCGAGTCCTCGGCGTAAAGCGCAACGATACCGTCACTGCCAGTACTCGCTACGAGCCCTGTCTGGGCACTCCATGTCACAGAATAGATATCACGGGTGTGCACCTTGGGTAAGACAGATGTGCATGCCCACTCTTCTCGTAGAGATCTCCGCATCGTATTGGGGATTCCACCAAGAGCACCGGCATCACCTCCCGTTCTATTCTCCTCCGCCTCATCGTCCTGCTTCAATGTCCACACCCTGATAGTGTTATCGGCAGAAAATGTCAAGAGTCGCGGGAAGCGATCTCCCTCCCGGGGTCGTTGCTCCCATTGAAGCCCCCAGACAGTGCCCTCGTGACCTTCAAGAACAGCAACACAAACCCATTCTGCATCGCCATCTTCTCGCCAGATGCGCACTGTATTGTCATAACTTGCGCTGGCTAGCACGTCGGCCGAGTAGCTGCGTCGGGCGTTGCGACCAGGGACGTCGGGACACCAAGCGACAGCCTTGACATCACCCTCGTGTTCGTTAAGCACGGCGATAGTCTCCCACTCGTCGTCTTCCTCGGATGCGCCGATATCCTCCCATATCCAGACTGACTTGTCGCGCGAGCAGGTAGCGAGATAAGAACCCGAGGGGCTGAAAGCGCAAGACTTGATTTCCGAGTCGTGGCCCTCGAGCACGAGCGTAAACTCCCACTCCTTGCTGGTAGTATCGCCATCATCGTCGCTATCATCATCGTTTCTCCTCCGCACGCTCTGCGCCGTGACCTCAACCTCGAGCCCCCCCTCGTTCTGTTCTTGGCCCTCCCAGCGCCATATTCCAGCTGTAGAGTCAAAGCTGCCAGTGACGAGACATAGGTTGCCGGGGCGCAGATGGGGCTTCCATGCGACAGAGCGGACGGAGCGGGTGTGGCCTCCGGTAAGGACGCTGTGGGCCGAAGCAGTCGAGAGAGAGAACACAGTGACGGCCTTTCCGTGGGCGGTTGCGATCAGAGGAAGAGTTGGGTGAGGAACCGAGGCCCAGGCGCGTTCGTGAAGGTCAGGTTTGAGGGGCGTGAGGGCAGTGATGGAGGCCGAAGTCGGCGCCATGATGAGCGAAGCCGCGAGGGCAATTGACGACGGGCGATGGAGATTTCAATGTTTGAGAGTGTTGTTCGGCTGGATTAGGCTGTCAAGGTAATGACCAAGAAAGAGTTGAGGTGGTGAAGTTTAATGGTTCATTTGAGCATTTCCCCTCCTTGGGCCAAAAAGTTGACAATGTGATTAATGGATGATGGATTGGGGGGGGGGTTGAGTGATAAGATAAGGACGTAGTACCTAAGGTTAACTACCTAAGTTAATAGCGAGAACCCCTCCGTCATTAAGGTAGTAGGTTGAGTCAGTGACGTACTGAGCATGGGTCTGAGTAGACTCAAGTTAGGTACCTACGCTGATCAAGTCGCATAAAAGAAGCCGCATCAATTTTTACAAAATGACGGATAGATACTTAGATAGGTACTCAACTTGTTATGTACATAAATAACAGATTTAAACAACCTTTGAATGGACCCACAACCAAGCCTCCTTCACATCACCTCCAGGCCTCAAGTTCTGCTCCCTTGCTCTCTCGAGACCCCCCTTTCTGAACCCTCCTGGAAGGAGAAGCCATACCAGAGTGATAGCACCAAGGAGCCCGACTATTATAGGCTGTAGAACCTGGACTCCGGTCTTTTGCGCAATTGCACCAACCGCAAATGGTCCCACAGCTGCACCGCCTCCTCCGACCGCAGCCGCGAACCCGATGGCACTGACGTGATAATCAGCTGGGAGTAACTTGGTTGCAGCAACCATGGCAGCAGGGAACAGAGGCCCCAGAAAGAACCCAAGAAGCATGACGAAGATGACGGAGGCGACGAAGTTGGGGACAAGCCAGTACAGCAGTTCCAACCCTATGGAGAGCACAAGATAGACCATGATGGCCGTCTTCTCACCAGTCCTCTCTGTGACGAAGCCCAAAACAACCCGACCCAATGTCAGCCCGAGCCAGAACAGTGTCACTGTCAGGCCAGCAAGGAAAGGTTTGGCATGTCGTACTCGAAGCATGAAAGTGACAATCCAACCCCCCAAGCTGACCTCAGTCGCAACGTACCCCAGGAGGAAGACGGCCACTATCCAGGTGATGGGTTTCTTGAGTGCCATGCGTGCTGTTGCACGGTCTTTGGCTTCGTCGTAGCGAACTCGCTGTCGATACACTTGGCCGGTTGCACCCGAGAACGCGGCTGTTCCGACAACAAGCTCAACCACAGCAAGTCCTATCATGATATAGTAGAAGGTGTACCAGTTCAGTTTCCCCTCAGCTACCATGGCGGACGCGATCAGAGGGCCAATGGTACCACCGAGGCCATAGGCGCCGTGGAGGAAACCCAGGAGCTCGTTGGCTCTGTGCATGTTGCCAATCCAGGCATTGTAGCCGCTATCTTGGATGCCGTTACCGAAGCCACTAAACAGCATCACACAGGGTAGCGCTGGGAATGGAGGGTGAAGTGCCACGGGAATGTAGGCGGCGAGGCGACAGAGAGGCCCAAGAACTGCAACGCCTCGTTGGCCTAGGGTGTAGTGTATCCAGTTGTTGGTGAGTGCAGCGACTACATAACCAGCTACGGGTACGAGAAAGAGAGTAGAGACGGTGGTGTAGTTGATGCCATAGTATGTCTCGATCTATTCACATTAGAGATGAGGAGTAGACGATTCAGTGGAAGACACGCACATATGGCAGCAGAGCCTGTGTGTGGGCAGGTATAGTAGTTAGTAGACCGAGTCAGTCTGGTAGAGGCAGTAAGTTGACCTACCCCTGGAGATGCATCATTCATGCCCATGATGAGAAATGAGAAATTGGTGGCATAGTAACGATACGAGTTTATTCGAGGGCTGTTCCAATGCTCAAGTTCATTGATCGACTCTCCGCTGTCGGGCTGCTGCATGGCCTCCACAGAGCCCAGCTTCTCTTCTAACTCGTTGTCATGATGATTCTGTTGTTGAGTTTGCGCTATCTGGCAAGACTTCGAGTTCGAGTTCATTGAAGGGTCAATAATAAGCTTAAACGTTGATTCTGATTGGTTTCGTAGTACAGATATGTTTGTCGGAAGAGATATAAAATCTCTTCATACGAGACCGCATTCCACATACATGATGCTACTAGCTAGGTAGGTATATAAGTACCTATTGGACACGACCAAGGTAGGGTAAATTTCTCGCTAGAATGAATAACCCATTGGATGCAGCCGTTCGAGTACAGTACCTAGACTAGTACGGAGTACCTACAGTACCGGGCCTACCCACTGAGAGATCCATAATTTATTTGCCAGTTGAGTTGAGCATCCGTCCAATCCAATATTGACTCTTGTTTCATAATAAGGTTGGGTGCTGGAAGCCCGGGCGGGGCAACGGGACGGTAGCCCGAAACGTGCTGTGATTACAGGTCTGAGCTAGGTCCCTATTTGACCATGCTGTCAGAAGACATCAGCGGAACCATTCCTACCTATCTATGGATCATCTGTGGCTGATACTCGGGCGCAACGTTTGAACCCAAAGCTCATACATCACAAGCAAGACTGTCAATTCGGGGGCACAGTTGTGATTTTCTCAGCTAATGAAAAATGGGGAGGTCAAGATTGACTTGGCCTCCCTTGGATACCTTGATGCCTAAGGTAGTTTGTGCTCTCATCATTCGAGGTCGTCAAACAGCTCAAGGGAGAAGAGACTCTTGGAGAATTCTTCATCATCAATCACAATGCACGTGTTGAACTGAGGCTGTGTAACAACCTAATGATGAGATGAAATGCTACGCCACACGCGGGGTCTTTGACAACGTCATCGGCCTCCCCAGGTCAGTTCAGTTGAGTTGAGCAGGAGGCGGCTTAAAATACGACATTGAAATGCCCAACTGTACCTGCCTACAGGGCGTGTTCGGAGTGCAATACAGTATTTATCCCGTCCTCATAAGGCTGACGTACGTCCACCCTTTGAGTTAGGGTGCCTCACCTCAGCCACATAATATAAGCTTTAAGCTTCCAACTTCCCCTCCTCTACGGAGTAGTTATACCTACCTGCCTTATAACAGAACCAACCGTCTCGTTAGGTCTGCGTCGCTTTACACTTTACACTTACTTGCAGATCCCCCCTCTACCTTACCTACCTTACCATACAATGTCAAAAGACTACTACGAGTACGAAGAATACTCTCGTCGCCGACGTGACTTTTCTCCCGACAACTATTCCGGTGGTGCCCCAGGGTCTCAGCAACAAGGCCCTCCTCCTCCTGGCGCTCCTCCTTATGCCTCAACCTCCCGTCTTGATGATCCTTACTACGGCGGCATGCCTCCTCCTCCGCGGGAGCGCATGACCCTCGAGCCTCCCGAGTCACAGAACCGCCCACGATCTGTCCCACCAAACACCACCATGGTCCGACGCAGCCGCTCTCGTTCCCGTCCTCCCTCGGACGACGACGACTATGACGACAGACGGAGCTCACGAAACCGTTCACAGAGTCCCGTTACCCGCGCTCGGAACGTCGTTGATGAGAACTTCTCTCATTCCGCCGGCGGCATCGGCGCCGGTATCTTAGGCGCTGTCGTTGGTGGTCTTGTAGCTCGCGAGGCGACTGAAGCTGCAACACGCCGCAAGCACAAGACCCGGGGTTACGAAGACGAGAATGAGGACCGCACTCGTCTCGTTTCCACCATTCTCGGCGCTGTCGCCGGTGGCCTAGGAGCCAATGCTCTCGCCAATAGGGTTGAAGATTCTAGGGAGCGAGACCGACGACGCCAACTCGACTGGGAGCGTGAGCGCAGCTACGTGCGCGAGCAGGAGATGCCCCGTTATGAGCAACGGAGATCCAGTGACCGTGACAGAGAGGACGACCGTCGCGATCGTGACCGTGACCGTGACCGGTATGATCGCGGCAGGGCACTACCCCAAAATGATGATGATGATTATGACTTCGTCTACGATGATCCGCGATACGAAGATCGAGAACCTAGGCGACGTAGAAGCGAGGACAACTACCGCTATCGCCAATAGTCGACCCTTCTTTTTGCCCCTCGACAGCCGATTACTGCTTCATTATGACGTCTCACGATAGTATTTCTTTCGTTATTTTCTTCTTGTTTACTTCTTCTCTTGGTTTATGTTGGGTGACGTTTTAAATTTTGCGAGCCGTACTAGAAGTGTTTTTCATTACCACAGGCTGAACCGTCAATCTGGATATCAACTTTTGGGGGATCTCACGAGAACATGACTTGGCGCCTCTTGGATATTTACATAGTCGATACTGTTATGTTTTTAAAGTGCTTACGGTGTCATGTATGGTTTCATGTACCTATTGGAGTCCTCTTTGGCGAATTCTGGGGTTACTTCTCGTATCGATTTTACAATGCATTCGCATATCATGATAAGGATTACCGCAGCTGAATCACCTGCCCTATTTGCAACACTCCAACTCCATGATGACGTGCTGTCCAACCAATTCAACTCAATCGAAAGCAACAAAACCAAAACCATGACTTGTCACAAGTAACAAGTCCATTCAATCATATTCCTTCCTGAACCGCTGTCCACCGTCGCTCGCCCCGGTTGCTGGAGTCCCTGCCATTGCCTCCAGTGTGTTCTCGAACATCCTGCTCTCGCTCCACGATCACCTTGAAGAACTGAGCTATGTCAGCAAGCGCGCGCTGCTGATAGTCAGGGACATCAAGCATTTTGAAGGTTGACTGGGTGTCGACCAACTGCTTCGCAATCACAGAATCTGGCTGGCAAAGTGTTCGGACGCACATTGCTCGGGCATTGACCTTCATGGCGTGCAGGAGCCCGCCAATCTCAACATGATCGGCTTGTCGGCGGCCATAGAAGCGAAAATCGTCGACGTGCAAGTTGATAAGTTCAAGCTGCGTCTCCAGGTCGTAGCGGAAACCAACAACCTTTGGTCGGCCTTTGTTATGCCACGTATCTGCTACCTTCTTGAGCTTGTCAGGCACAAGCCGACCCTTGTCCAGTTGCACCGTAATATAGTCATTCAATGCAGTGCTCAGGTTGAACTCCAGTTCGCAGTAGAGAAGGCTTTGCTCTCTGGCATTTAGTGAAATGGCGACCTGTGATGTCGGGCGAGACCGGATTGCGGGCTGCGCCCGACGAGAGGTATAATGAAGCTCCGTCTGCGGCTGAGTTAGTACAAATATCTGACGCTGTATTTTACCAACATACCATGTCTTTTGCGAGTTTCTTGATGTTGTCCAAAATTCCGGTCTTCTTCTGGGGCGTCTTTGCGCTTTGATCAGGGCCGCCGTCAGGGCGTTCGAGCCACCCGTTATCCCCAATCATTATTTTTTCGCCCTTCTTGGAGCTTGGGTAGTCTGTCCCTCTGAAATAGAATTGCAGTGGTGAGAATATGGGAGTGTCTTGGACAGCCCGACGATAGTTGCCGTTATTAGAGCCCGCTGTTATGACTTGTGGGATCGGTGTAGACTGCACTGCGATGGCTCGAGCTTGTCTCAGCCCATCTGCAGAGCTCTTCGAGCGTCGAGGCCTATTGACTACATCCTCTGGATGGCTTACCGACTCCTTGATCATGGAGGAATCATGGGTCCTTTTCCACTCTTGACAGTAGCCCTCTCCAGCACCATTGAATCTGGATTGTGACCTGGCGTGGCTGAGGCGAAGAGGTGATGGGCGGGCAGTTTGTTGAGGGGAGTAGACCGAAGAGGTATCATCGTCGAAGATCGGCTCACGCTCAAAGCTTCCCTGCCCCAAAGGAGAGACTGAATCGGGAATATCTTCCATCTCGGCTGGCCGAGGAACTGCCCCACTATGACGGAGATTCCCAAGCTGCAACGGAGAAGGCGGGTTGATATGTCGACGTTCTGCTAAACTGGCAGAGAACAAGTCCTTGGAAGAACCCGAATGGCGACCGGGCATAAGCTCCGAAAAGGTTGGAGAATTCACATCAGAGGGACCATCTTCTCTAGTAGTCCAACCGTAGGAATACTCATGCTGTAGAAGTCTTGGTTTGTTCTTTCGTGGTGTCGACCTCGGAGTGGTTCTTGGAGTGGCCATCGTAGACTTTTTCTTGAATTTAGCGGCCTTGGTTGGGCTCTTATCGACTTGATGACTGAAACTTCAGGGAAATTAGTTGGAAATATAGATTAATAGAAAAATATGACATACGCGTCCGTAATCTTGTCAACTTGACTCTCAGTCAAGTTCATGCGAATATGAAGGGGTTGCTTGACAAGACGCTTGCGCGGGGATAGCGACCGCGCTCGCGACTCGAATTCTGGTGAGATATCCAGGAAGTCTCTTCTCAAAGGCGTCAATGCAGATGCTGAAGGGTCAGAGTAGCGCCCTCTAATCGAACTGTCTTGTTGCATCGAGCCCAGAATCTTATCCCAGTAGCTACTTAACAGTAGCTCCGAGTAATACAGGTTGATGGTAACATATCACGGTGGAGGTTCAGGTAAAGTACTGTAACGAAAGCCAGGGGGAAAGAAATGCTAGCAGGGTGAATGAATGAATGCATGAATGAGTGAGTGAATGAATCAGGGACTTCGGATGGACCAGTTGAAAACTTGGGTGCTGAATTGTGGTCAGCTGGCAACAAGTGTCAATGATAATGCAACACTCACGATCCTCTGCCTCGATTTTGGGAGACCTGTACCGCCTCATTGGAGTCTTACTCATGCTGCCTTGCGGCTGAACTGATCCATAAGTCCCCAACAAGGCTTTTCAGAGACACTCACCTCATCTGCTTGTCATAATTTAACACACCCTGCAACGCCGTCGGGAACATCAATTGTAACTAATGAGAGCGGTGTTGCCATCTGTAATCAATGCCACTGTCGAACCAAAGCTGAGGTGTGAAAGGCCCGTGGAACCTCAAAGAGTTTAATACCTCTTTTGTTGGTGAGGCAGTTACCATATCCATTGCTTTATCTTCGGCGACAGGCAGTTCTCTTATGAAAGGTGGAAGCGACATGTCGCTGGTGAACAACCCAAACTTCCTTGCAAAGTTGGCGTTGGGTATTTCGCAGTCCCTGACCTGAGCATCGAACTGCTGTTTGAATGCTTCATGGGCCATAATGATGGAATGATTATCTTGGACCAGCGCGGGCTTTTGATTCTCATTCTTTCCGCTTCCTTTGTCTGTCACGCGGAACATATGTATAATTTGAGTCATCTTTTCCGAACGGACGATTTTGGAGCTTAGTGATCGACGGTGATGACCGCGCTCAGTCTGTGCCTGATGCTTTTCCGTGGCTCTCCTTTTGGGTAGTTCGCCGAGGTCAATTGATTTTTCACCTACCAGTCTGCCCTTATGAATCGTATTCTCATTCCATTGCATCTCGTGAAACTCTCTGGCCTTGAGCTGACGAAACGCACGGGTACCCCCGTCGCGAGATGAAACATACATTGTATGTTCTATCACCCAGCTCTTTCGTATACCGATACCGCTTGGGTAAAGCGATGACCTTGTTATTATAGGTGAGTAGTCTGAAAGTCGAGTGCGATATCTTTGAGGGTGACTTTTCCTCCAGTCTACCAGGGCAGTTGTCGGTACAATATTGGACGTGACAGTTGTGAGGTGCGGGACATGAGGAAGTTCGAGATCAGTCTGCTCCTTTTGTCAACTAATGGTTGTCATGAGTCCATTGAGGGATTCCCCACATGTCTGTTCAAGTGATCATGTCTCCAACGCTGAAATGCTGCACCTGGGTCATCCGAATGATGGCAATCGACTTCAATCATCTCGTAGAGTACGCCTCCTGCGTACCCAAGGAACTCATCGCCAAGGTGGTCTCGTAGTAGTAGGAAGACCTAAATCACGTCAGAAAGCATTCTTTGTCGTTGCAGAGGCATCTGACAAGCCGGATTCCATCACGGTACTGGTAGTTGCGAGGTATGTGGGCACAATATCTCACAAGAACGTTGCGGCATTCTGCGAGGTATCTGTTAGTTGACATTCTAAGTTTATCTCATGCATATACTGACTCTCTTCGTCAAAGATATCTGTGATGTTCGAGGACCGGTCTCTTGCGAGACAGACAGAAAGTTGTGTGGTATCGCCCATTTCCAATATCACTTGGTCTTGAATAATCGTTCGTTCAGGTCCGAATAGCAGCTTACAAGCCTCTCAAGGGGTGATTCGCAAAATATGTCGCGTTTCGACATTCATTATGTGAACTTTTTTACTTGTTGTACGTGGAAAATCACAGGGCAGAGCTGGCGAACCTAGTGAAAGGGACATCTTGAGGGTGTGCTCCCAGTGCAACGACACTCGTGATATCGCCTGCGTCTTAGGTATTAAAAGAATAGCGACTTCCATTTTCGAATACTCGGCACTTGACACACAACAGGGAAGTTCAAAGGCAGAGTTCCTTCTACATTACCTGACCTCTAGGGTAGTCATATGTACAGCTTTGATAAAGCTCAGGAAATGGTTCGTTAAGTCAGGAGAGCAATTCTGTATCAGAGGTGGTGTCGCGTAGGTCGCTAGGCTTTCCAGCATAGAAATACTGGGTAATTAAGCCAATGGGAAGACTCCTTCTCGCGCACTCACTCGATGAAGGCTACCTGGTATTACGTAGAGAGAATCATCACAGTCAAATCTGCCAGTCCAATATGGCGAACGGAATTCCTTACACACCATAAATTGGGAACAGGACCAGGACCTTCATGTCTTCATTCAACACAACCCCAGTCGATTACTAACGCCAGACCGTTCATTGTCAAATGTCAGGTAGGACTGGATCTTGGTGAAATGAGATCTCGGCCTCCTGCCCGGCATTCGAAGGACCCACTCCCGGGCGCTGCAGTACGACAGTTAAGATATGTTAAGATGCAGCAGTATTTCATGGCCCGATACTAACAGGCTCCATCGTTCCCCGCCGCCCCTGCAACCGAGACAAAAGCCGGTCCCGGTTGCGGCTTCCCGAAATCAACTCCCGATTTCCCAAATAGGCAGTCTCGATTCCCTGGTCTCCTCTTCGCCCCAGAAACCCCACACTCAAGACAGCTCGACCCCATGACGACAAGTGATTATTCGTCTCGCCAAACCACGAAGCGGATATTTTCCGTTGGCTAGAACATTTCGGCCAGAATCTCTATCTAAAAACCATGCGCCACACAGCAGATATGTACTCCACATCCCATACCGAAGTCTGATGCCGTCAATTCCCCTCGGGTCTGAGTCGCACCGGACTTCTGCTTACTGCATGTCCGGCCAGACCCCCGGCATCTCTGGATATCATGCCTTTCGCATTTAGCATATAATATGCGACCCCCCATCAACTCTGCCTCTTGTCTCCTCAGTTTGATCACACCAGTAGATACCTGACTATTCAACCCACGCCTCTTATTCTACTACACAATGTCTCAATCACAGCCCGATCGTGCCCCATACTATGACATTGGTGAGTAGTCTGACGCTGTTGGCCATACCAACCAGTTGAATTCTGACATCGCTAGTCATTGTTGGAGCTGGCCCGGTTGGCCTCATGCTCGCAACATGCCTTGCTCGCTGGGGTTACAAGATCAAGCATATCGATAACAGAGCTGAGCCAACACCTACCGGTCGAGCTGATGGCATCCAGCCACGCTCTCTGGACCTTCTTCGCAACATGGGCTTGAAGTCAGCAATCATGGCTCATCACCCAGCTCGCGTCTATGAAGTGGCCTTCTGGGATCCAGCTTCGTCAGGAGAGGGTATCGCCCGGACTGGAACATGGGCCAGCTGCCCTGATTTTATCGATGCTCGATACCCTTTCACAACCTTGTTACACCAAGGTCTGATCGAGCGTGTCTTCATCTCCGACCTCGAGAAGAATGGAGCACAGGTCCAACGGCCATGGACAATCAAGGGATTTACATCTGATGAGAAGTCCAACCCCGAATACCCTGTCACTGTCGAATTGGAGCATGTCGACGGTACTGCCCAGGAGACCATTCACGCCAAGTATCTGTTTGGTGGCGAGGGTGCAAGGTCATTTATCCGCAACCAGCTAGGCATTGCCGTTCACCACAAGGATCCCATCGCTCATGTTTGGGGTGTCATGGATGGTGTCGTGAAAACCGACTTCCCTGACATCAAGGTAAGCTGAGCTGCTCAACATGCCTTATTTTAAAGTTTACTGACGACGCTCAGATGAAATGTACCATCCATAGCGAGCACGGCTCCATTATGGTCATTCCGCGAGAGGACAACATGGTCCGTCTATATATTCAGATTGCATCGTCTACAGATGCCGATTGGAACCCCAGACGAACAGCCACCGAGGAGCAAGTGCAAGAATCGGCAAAGAAGATCTTGCAGCCTTATTCTATTGAGTGGGAGCGTGTCGAGTGGTACTCCGTCTATCCTATCGGACAAGGCATCTCAGAACGATACACTCTGGACCAGCGAGTCTTCCTTGGTGGAGATGCTTGCCATACACATAGTGTAAGTCCTCCCGTACTCCAACTATCACCACGCGCTGACACGCCTCACAGCCCAAGGCCGGCCAGGGAATGAACACAGCATTCCTTGATGCCCAAAACCTTGCTTGGAAGATCCACGCCGTCGAATCCGGTTTCGCCAACAGGGAAGTCCTCAAGACATATGAAACCGAACGCAAGCATGTCGCTGAATCTCTCCTCGATTTTGATAACCGATATGCGAAGCTTTTCTCTCAGCGACCACCCGCGGCTGCTGAGGTCCAGGCAGCGTCAGCCAACCATGGCAAGAACGATGTTCAGGATAACGAGTTCATCAATGTTTTCAAGGAGTCGTGCGAGTTTACCAGTGGATACGGTGTTTACTACAAGCCCAACGTCTTCAACTGGTCACCAGAACATAGTGCACAATCCCCACTGATTCACCCCAAGGGGACTAAGCTACGAACCGGCCGCCTTTTTATCAACTCTAATGTAACAAGAGTAGTTGACGCCAACGTTGTGCATTTGGAGCAGGAAGTACCCCTGAACGGCGCATTCCGATTGTTTGTCTTTGCAGGTGTCCCTTCGAAGACCCGCCAGGCTTTGAAAGATTTCGCCAATCATCTCGGTAGCCAGCGGTCGTTCTACGCAGCTTACCAGCGGCCCGATATCGGCAAGGTCTCATACCATGAGAAGCATCTTCCACACAGCCGATTCTTTACCATCTCCACGATTTTTTCGTCCAAGAGACCTGAAATCGAAATCTCTCGCGATGTGCCTGGAGTACTTGCCCGATATAGGGACCATGTTTATGCTGATGACCGGTCCGATGCACGATTCCCTCAGGCGAATGCTGTAGCCCATGCCAAAATGGGTCTTGATGAAGAGCTTGGCGGAGTGGTCGTTGTCAGACCTGATGGATATGTAGCAATCGTGGTAAGCCTTGTCGAAGGTAGCGGAACAGTGGATGCTTTGAACGAGTATTTCTCGACCTTTTGCACAAAGAAGTTGGGACCTACTTTGGCACAGTTGTAGGGGTTGGAGATTATTGACCCAAAAGGTTGTCGGGGCACGCTGATTTGATGTAAATGATGTTTTAGCGAATGTGCATATACAGTGTTTAGATCATCCTACGGCTGAAATTACTCCATAAGTATACAAAGAAAAAGAATTTCTCGACGAAGCGATTGACAGGTGGCCATGTGTCTCTTCCTTACAAGAAGCTCAGCAAATCAATCGCGAACCCTGCCATTGCATATTCGGAGGCGCCAACAAAATCCGATAACCTCAGACATGGGGGTGAGCGATCGAGAGTCCTGCCTCTAGAGAACAATTATAACGTCAAAAGTTAGCATTGATTTACTGGTCTTTGTCCTATAATTTCTTGGCTTGAGCCCACCTATTCTGGGAACCATTCACTACTCCGTACTAACTTACCAGGGGTAGATTCATAACTTGACGGATAGAACAAGGGGTCTTTGTATGTTTTTTATTTTATTTTAGTTGCAAGATCTTATTTAGGTTGGACAGCCAGGTCGTTTTATACAGTCTCATAATCGATCAACTGAGATCTTTTCAAACATCTCACTCCATCAAATCTTACCCTCGCGCGCTCAGAAGACCCATTTCAGATAACAGCAGTATTCGTCACTGTCGTTTCCATCATGCTGGGGTGAATAATTGGCTCCTGAGGTCCTCCAATTCTACCTAGGTACTTGATACCTTAGGTGGTAAGGTACTAAGGTAGCTATGTGAATTTGACCAATCGCGGCGACGTCACGCGTAGCCCCACCTGACCTGTCAGTGCGGGCGCACTGATCTCCATCTGCACGTCCTGAGAGGCTGAAAGACTTCACGTCTTTCAGCTGACCACTGTAGGTAACCTTCCACAGGACATCATCCCCTATGGGCTTGCGTGGTCGTGATGGCATCACCGGACCGATTTGGATAAAGGAGACCTAATTTGGAAGTGGCTGTAGCAAAACTCGACGCGACGTCATTGTCGTCGCACTCACGCGTCTTGGGCCCGAGCTCGAGTGATCTGGCGTGGTAGAATAACGAACTCGATTCTTCGACACGAACCCTCCTCCTTTCTTCTTCCAACCATCAACATCAACTGCATCTTCGATCAGCTTCATTCTGACTCGTTCGTAACTTCGATTCTTGTAAGAACATTTTCGCATTGGCTTCGCAGCTTCCCGATTTCTTTCGATTCACCGCTCGTACTTTACACTTGACACTGCTCGATACCTACTGCTCAACACTGCTTGACACTTGCTGGCACCTGCACCACGGTTTGCATCTGCTTTATTGTCACTGCGATACAATACAACAAAAGCACGTTGCTGGTAGCCCTGGTTGCTTTGTTGACATCGAATTTCCCCGCCGGCTGTTTACTTCTTTCCTCGTTTTCCAACTGGATCGCGATAACTTCATTTCACCACTTCACTTCCCTTTTCTTCTTTCACGAACGCTACTGCTTCGTCTGGACCAAGTTCCACATTGCACTTTCGAATTTTCACTTCAAACCCAATTTTTCGCTCGTCATGTCTTTCTCGCTTCAATCGCGCATTTCGGTCCACCAGTCCGCTAACCAAAGGGGAAGCTACGTGCCTTCGCATATCGTGGAAGCTGCCGAAAGGAGACGCGAACGACAGCAGCTCCAAATCATTTTCAAGGCTAAGGCAACTACCCAGGTCCAAGTCTCCCTGTCTTCGCCAAAGGTTGAGTTTGTTACTCCTCCCCGGCAGATTAGGCGCCCTACTGCGCGTCTTTTGATTGACTCACCACTTCCGCGCCGCGAGATTTTTCAAGATCCCGTTCTTCACCAAAGATTCATTAACACAGAGTCTCCCCCCAATCTTGACCGTTACAGCAATCAAAAACCCCGACCCAAACCACAGGCCGAAACTGTCAACACAAATGACGGTGCCCCCAGCACACCCACACCCAAAACTTCCACTACCTCTACCTCTATCTCTGACCCCAATATCGTTGTTGTCGATGGCATACAGACACGTAAGCGTCGCGCCGAAGATACTGAGATCGACCTTGTTGCCGCACAAATCGGTGTCACTGACACTTCCACCCCCATCATTACTCTTCGCCAAGGAGAGACTGTTCCTAGCGAGGAATCTGGCCAACAGGCCCATGTAAGCGCATCTCTGTGTTATTTGCATGCTTGCCCTTACTAACCTGATATTGTAGACCTCTAGCCGCATGCTCGGAATCACAACGGGAGCCAGGTCTGTCACCAGGATGATATCTAGCCTCTATTCGGCCTTCACAGGCATTGGTGAGACGATCACCAGAATCTGTAAGTTTCAACCTCCCCATGACATTGACAACCTTGCGTTCTTTCTGTTCTAACTCGTTACTAGTACGACCTCAGTCTTATCAAATTGCAGAATGTCGCTCTTACTTGAGTGAAAACCAAGTCAGCAACAAGCGTGTCAAGATTAGCACCAGTTGTGATGACAAAGCGGTCTCGAACACAGGCGCTCCTGGGCAGAGTGCTGGGCTCCGCTGGATCGGCCAAGATGGCCTTACCACATTGCTGGCTGACTACAAGTACTTCGCCAAGTCTTTCATGACAGTCTGGGAATGCCTCGAGCAAGGAGCCCGACAGGAAGCAAACAAAGACCTGGCACCGCTGAGCACCGACATAGTCGATGCCGTCAATCGTTCTGACGCGTTAAACCATGACTTTTACGATATCTTCACTTTGCAACTGCAGAGGACTTACGACTACTTGAACAGAATCTACGAAGTCGGCGTTATCGTCAAAATTCGAGACAACAATGAATTTGTTCCTCCTATTCTTGATTACGGACTCTCTACAGAGTTCGCCGCACACCTCGAATCGATGAAGCACTTTCTATCCGGTCCCGCGCTTCCTGTTGTTTGCAACAATATTCTCAAGAAGTATGGGGTAGATTACTGGAACGTTTCACAGGCATTCCTGGATCGAGTTGTGCTTGATATTAAGGCTATCCTTCGCAACCTTCCTGCCCCAAGCTATGTCGACTCTGAAGAGTACCGTGGCAAGCTACAGGACATGTTCCCTACCCCACCACGAACTGACCTTGAGACGCGTTTCTTATTGCCAGGATCATTTCCTGAATCCGATGAGCTTAAGGAGCAAATCGACACAAAACCTGATGAACAAACTGCTTTGCCCACTGAGGCAGGAACTACAAAACCCGCCGTTCAGGCTACTCTGCCTGAGCCAGTGCCATCGTATCCTCGTCCTGATGTGCCTCGCCCTCACTACTACAAAACAGACTTTCTTCGCGCTGGGTTTGCTCATGAGAAGATCAAGCGGATAACACCTGCGGATTATCGCCAAACCTTTTATGAGGAAAGCAACGAACATCAAACCCTGAAGACCAAATACATCACCAACTTCACTCCTAAGGTTCCTCTTACCTCAAATGAAACCGGAACTCTCCGATCTATTCTTCGGAATCGACGAAAGCATCCGTCAAAGGTCACGCCCAAGCGTCTTCGCGTAACATGTCGACCCAAGGCTGTACGCTTTACAGACGACACGATCAGTCCGAAACCAAGAACACGTCTAGGTCTAGATGTGCCAAAACAGATTGACTATGATCAGGCAACGGGAGAGGCCATTCCCCCGACCCAGGCATTTCAGGAGCAACGCCCTCATTGGACTCGTAGATGGCTCAACATAGCACCTGCTCCCGCCGAGGAACCACCCAAAAAGACCACATTCAATCCTTTGAGCATTGATCAATGTCTCCGCCGTCGCCGCTTAGAAGAACACGATGGACGTGACTTTCATACGCGTATCAGAGAGTTATTTGAGCTTCCTTCCATTGATCTCCAGATCAGTGACGACTCAAGGGCCGGAATTGACCATCAAGTCCAAGAGGCTACCCAGAAAGCTGCTGAAGAGGCTCGTTTGGCTGCTGAGGCAGTGCAGCTTGAGGCGGAAGAAAAGGCTCGGAAAGAGCGCGAGGAACGCCTCGCTCGATCTGGAGGACTTCGCGAGCCTAATCAGACATTCGTTGCACCAGTCTCACCAGAATGGCACACAAGGGCAATGAACACACTCAATGCTGCATCGTCCACGAGCCTTGCGAAGTCTGCCGAGGGTGTCGACCTCCGAAAACACGACTTCGCCAAGATTGTGTCCTCAACTGAATGGCTAAATGACGAAATTGTCAACGCGTCTCTTGTCTGGCTCGATCGAGCTATCAACTCAGCTGCCGGCATTAAGGATGTCAAGCGGAACACGCGCAAGATCTGGACTCCGGGCTCATTCTTTTTCAAACGCCTTCAAGATCAGGGTACGGGCAATACCCAGAGGACCCTGCGCCGATACGGTATCGAGAAAAGAAATTTCCTCGACATCGACACTATTCTCTTACCCATTTGCGAACATTCGCACTGGACATTACTCGTTATTCGGCCCTCCAAGCGAACTGTTGCTCACATGGATTCGATCAATGCAGGTGGCAACCGTTCTTACATCGCGCGTGCCATGGCGTGGATCCGAGACATTTTGGAGGAAAAGTTCGTTGAAGATGAATGGAAGACCATTCTCCACGAGGCTCCTCTACAGAACAATGGCCACGACTGCGGTGTTCATACTATCACTAACGCAATGTGCCTCTCCTTGGGCATTAGTCCTATTGAGGCATACACTGCTGATGACATGCCCACTCAGCGTATTCGCATTGCTTGCATGCTTCTCAACGGCGGGTTTACAAATGATTTTGACCTACGAGCTTATTAGGATTCCCATACCACGCATCGGATAACACTTATCAAATATAGACTACTTTATCATGGCTTATGGAAGGGGCAGGCATGGCTCTTTGGTACAAGGCGTTCAGGCAGAGGAAGTACCGGGGACAGTACCGGGGACAGTACCGGGGAAAAGTGTTTCGGGTGAGATACCACTGCATTGCATTCATTGTCGGAGTTATAGCTATTATTTGATCCACGAAAGAACGACTGTTGATCTAGCCTAGCCGCAGTGCTGGATGAATAAGTACATAAATACAATTCTCGTTAGCCAATTTTCTCTGTTCTGTATCATGAAGCATGTTCGTGATTAGGTGCCTAGCCCATGATAAGGCTTGGTGTTTATTGTGACTGTTTTATAGAAAACATAAATCACCCTCTAGACTCCCTTGCTTACGAGGCTTGCATTTGCGTGTTATCACAAATTTTCGCGTGTTAACCTCTGGTCTGCCACAGACAGCAACCGGGGTATGCTGCGAGTGGCTTGTAAATAATCACAAACCTGAGAAGACAAGACCTGATGGGTTCTTTGTGCTTTTGGGCAGTCTCGAGAGAAGCGTGAGCCAAGAACTACATGACGAAGGCGACGATCACGCAGATTTCTGTGCCATTAGCGTGCCATTGTAATATTCCGCATTCCCTTAGGTACAGTTGCTAAATCGTCAGCCATAAGCGAGCGTCATAAACGAGCGTCAGAGACAACAGCAACAACGGGTCTGTGATGCCATCCCCCACAACACCACAAGCCAAGTGGGCGATACGTGGGCCTCTGAATCTATTGGGACTGTGGGATCAAAGTCGTGCGTGTCGTCCCCTCTCTTACTTTCTATTACGCCGAGGTCGGCCATCGATAAGTTTCGGTGTCACCATCTGACCCTTCGCTTAGACGATCGAAAGGTTGTGTCGAATTGAGGAATTTCTCGTGGCCCAAACATGTGTCAACAGTAGGCGCTTGAGCCGGTGCTTCTATTCGGGAGGATAAATGTAGCAAAACTTGGTGATTCGCTCAACTCGGTATGGCTATAGGCAAGAAAGGACAAACCCAAAGGCCCTAGAAGAATAGAACCTTCATTCAGCCACAGCACAGGCACACTGTCCACCATGATGGCCCTCAAGACGAGGACAGTTCAGATGTGCTGTCAGAGAGAAAGTTCGATCATAGGACTCATGGAGACCCTTGGAAAAGCTTGGCAATGGGATTATACAAAGACTGTAGCAAACAGATTCCGACAAAGAAAGGCCGGGTCTACCAGGGGCATTTGAGTAGAACTAACTGATAACTTGGACGTTCCACCAAGCCCAAAAGCCTTGACATATCCGAGGCCCATGCAAAGTGGCGTGCATGCTTGTTAAGTTGACTCAGGAACTTGGGGCCATTCGAAATAAGGTAGGCATCGCATCCATGGCCACGGTACGCCGACACTAATAGGCGCGTGGTGATCCAGGGTCCTCAGCCGCAGGGCACTATTCAATATGTGGAAGCGGTTTTGCCACAGGCAATGCACCAGAAAGAGGCGGATCGAGACATAGGCCCGTCGATATCCACGCCCTAAGTCAGTGACGATGGCCGGTTCTGGTGTTTAGACGAAAGTTGAAATGAGCTGGAAGCAAAAGGTTTCTGTTTGTTGGTTTGTTTGTCATACGCACGGTTTGCTGTAGACGAACCAGACTTCGATAAGTCAGATGCCTGCCTGCCTGCCTGCTTGTCTGTCTGTCCTGAATGACACGATCTGTATTTTACCAATCGGGGCAGTGTGAAACAATGTTACCCTCGTCAACTTTTACCGCCTGTTGGATTGAACTTATGGGTATCGCATCGCGTCCACAACTACCGGTACATGGCAACTCTGTGTAGGCAGGCAGGCTACGGAGTTGGTCCGTCCGGTCATCTTTGATTCTTCTCACAATCCTTCTGCCGATGCGGACCGATCTTGGAAAGAATCAGAGACGCCAGGGATACGACACCATATTAAATGTCGCAAATATACACGGCGTCGTCCGCTTACTGGGCCACGCGATGCTGGGGGGGGGGGGGAGAGCTTTGCATTGGATAGCATAGCGACTTCGCAAGGCATCGATCGCACCGAGTCTAGCCTGTACGTCAGCAATGTGAGGCGGTGCGATATAACTCTTGCAAAGAGATGACGGCGCCAACGGCATCCTCTTCTGATACCCGTAGGCAGGGTCCCGACTCATGTCTCCAGCTTGGGTGTGAGATCCCTGTGTCAAGCAAGCAAGTTCCGGGCCGTTGCAGCGGTGGAAGCTTCCTGACATGGATGGTCTGGCTGCAATTATTGGAGACAGGAAAATCGATACTAGTTTCAATAAAAGCTTTTCTTTGGGGCTTCGAAAAAGTCTTCTGGAACGCGCCGAGAGGGGAGGGGAGCGGAGGGCTGCGGAATTGGCTGAATCTGGGTCCAACTCTGCCGGGGCGACAACGAGATCGTGGGTAGGCTTGCACGCAATTACGACAAAGAATTTTTCTCAGCTTCCAACCCTTCTTCCTCGGCTCGGGTGCGATGTGTTTCGTTGGACTTGGTGGTGATAGATGGAGACACGGCGAGGCCGGTTGGAGTTGATGAGTGGTGACACTCTTAGACCACCCACTCCCCATCCAATCCAAGGGCTGTGGTACCTAGACTAGGCTAGGTAAGGTAGGGAGGGTAGGGTAGTAGGGCAAGGACGGGTGTGGTGTGGTTCGTGTAAACGTACCTATGTGAACAGATACTCCAGCGCTCCAGGGCCGTTTGGTCCAATTAGGAAGGCTTCCAGAACGAAATAGAACGGAAGCTGGAGTACCTATCTGGGTACAGAATGTTTCTAGAAGGAATCCAGCACGGGAAGGCTTCCAGAATGAGCCAGCCAGGTCAGCTTAGTCCAGCCCAGCCACAGCCACCAACAAACGAACGAACAAACAGCTTCAGGCCCAAGCCGAGAGAAGCATAGCATCTCCTCATTCGGTTGGCATTCTGTCTGTCGGTTTCATTATTGCCATGGCTCGTGCTTCTGCTCCTTACCTGTTTCTTTGGCCTCGTTCCATCCATCCATCCATCCATCCATGGCTGTTGACCACAACTTACTAACGTACAGGTAGTAACATATCCGTTGGAAAGAAATGGTGTGCCGTACTGTCCTGTGCTGTTGAACCTGGCTTCCTGTATTACCCGAAACCCTGGCGCACATTGTGTATGTATGTAGCATTGCACCATGGGTAGGGTAGTTCTTGATCTCGACCGCCGTGGGTATTGTATTGGGCACAATCGTAGTGCATTGCACGCACACGGGTTTGATCCCTACGAGACTACTTGTCAGTGCCATTATGTCCACTCGTAAACTGTGGCTGCCTTGGTGTGTTGTCGATGATGGCTCATGCTCACATGTACCAATAATCGTTAACTACTTATGGCGAGCATCAAGAGACAATTCGATGATAGGGGCAAGACTTGAGTATCAACACCAACACCAACATCAACACATATAACATCGTGTCCGTTTTCCTTCTCAACGAACCCCCAGAATCAGTCCGTTTGCAAAATGAAGTCTCAGCCCTGTGCCATGCTCCTAACGTGGTTAGATATGCAAAAAACCGTTTGGGTGATCGGAATGACGGCATGGTCCATTCCAAAGGATCCCTCCACATTCTTGTCCCTCAGAGATGTCCCCCATTGAAGGGCAAGGCCAGTTACGGCTAAGACAGCTGGAGCTTTCTCATTACACAAAACTTGACGTCGGTATGTGGGCGTGAATCACTGTCATCATGATCGACAGCCGATGCTGTCGTCCATCCATCAGCATGCCTAACCAGCCACCAACCACCACACCTTGCTCTTACATACGTGCGTTGGGAACTCAACCGACCTTTGTTGGCCTCCAGCTGAGATGATATTGTCACCCTAGACTTGAGGACAAGCTCCTTGATCATATGGCGCCACAATGTGGTCAGATGTTTCGTTGAATGGGTCAGAACTCCACTGACGAATTCCGGTCCGGTAACGAGATATGAATGAATAAGTACTTCAGAGCAGAGGCTCGGGGTGCGCCGAGATGAAATTTCGATGCCCTATTGCCTACCGTGGCTAAGGTGCTTGATCAAAGAACGGGTGTAACACGGTCACGATTATTCGACATCGGGCATCTCGATATCTCCATTGTCAACTCTTGACATCCGAATATATTTCAGGGTCTATACTCACTCCACAATCTGCACTCATCACTGAAAACAGAGACTTTCCTGGTCTCCTCGGAATATGACACACAAGGTGATTGAAAAAGAAGCATTTGGGACAAGACTGCAAGGATTAGATGCATTCTATTGCTAATACTGGTACTTGTTCGATTTGAAGCCGCAGTGGCTCGCCTAAGCGCGGCTATCCATGGCGTTTGTTCTCTCGACCTGAGCCATTATCGCGCAATGTCAATTGGTCACCGTGCTGCAGAAGAAAAAGGTCGTGATGAATTCAGGTATCTCGCAGTTTGCGGCTCTTCTGGGCGATTCGGCATCTCTCCCCGCCTCCAGTACGAGGGGGTGGGTGGTCTCTGACCTACATACAAAGTAAGGTAGATCAAGGATCCAAGGGTCGTGTTGGAACATTCACCGACCTTTCGCCCGTTGACCACTATGGCCAGGGGCCAGCAAATCACACTCAGGCCATCACAATGTACGCTGCATCCAGCACGATCGACCAAGATGTCGCAGTGGAATCAGAAACTCTACAAGCCGCGTCCTATCGTGGTACCGTGCGGTGCAGTGCGGTTTTGGTGCATAGCAAACCCGGGCAGCTGGGCAAGATGGCGCCCGCTTATTTGAAGTCTCCGAAGCTCGGTAGCCATGAATACAAACTGACAAACAAGCACACCTATTTCCCACTATACCAGAGGAGTTAGGAGTTCCTATTTCCCACTATACCAGAGGAGTTAGGAGTTCCTGGGGTGCTAGGGATGGGAGCTTGGAGAAGCCCAGTTTCCTTTCTACTGTACAGTACGCAGCCTGCTGTATGTATAATTCTTGACGCGGCCAATAGGGACAGCAGGATGCTATCATCGCGATCGGCCGAGCTACCGCTCTCTAGCGTCAAAGCCAAGATGAATTTGAGGGTTGAAGGCCCAGTCGCAAGGCCACCTGGTACTGAGGGACGGCATTTGATTGATCTTGTGAGAGGGCCAGATTAGTTAGTAGAGGTGAGGTTGGTTTGGGACAGCGGCGGTTGACAACAAGGCAATAAATGGCTGCGAAGAGGTCATCGACTTAATCAGTTGGCAAAGACAAAGGCCTTCTGAGGATTATTTACAGGCATCAATGCAACAATGGATTGTGCTTGCTGAGGTTGTTTGTTGTTCATCACTGATTACACTACACACTTTCGGTTTCGAGGCAAGGCAGGCAATCTGCATACCACTTTTTCGGCATTAACAAGATATCGTAATGCAGCGCATCTGATGCATGCATGCATTGTGCTCTGATTATGAACTCCTTCCGACGTCAAGAACTTGATATTGATCAGTGAGAGGTATTTGTGACGCAAAAGTCGATGCCAGCTACCCAAAGCAGTCAGTGGAGGTCGAGGTCAAGGTCAAGGCCAAGCCCGAGAGATGACGATCCCGCCTTGGTTTTTGGTTGCCCACAGCCCGCCAGCCCGCCAGCCCGCCCACTCACCCATTCATTCATTCATTCATTGGATTATTAGGTCGGGTCGGAGGACATCACTGATCACTCACGGCTAGGGCTGCCAGTAATTAACTTGACATGGGATGTAAATCTCCCGTTATTGCATGTCCTGGTTGCCTGGTGATCATTGGATCGAGCCTCCTTTGAACCCAGACTAGAGATCAATGAATACTTTGAGTATCGCAATGAAAGATCATGAGGAGTAGGTGATTGAACACACCACATTCATTGATCTACCTTGATGGTACGGCACACATTCTTCTCACAAGAGCCATCGATCGATCCCTTCATTTCGTCACAAAAGACCATTGGAGGTGAGAGTGTGCGGGGAAACCTGCCACCATTGGCTCGTCATATGTATGTACCTATCCCCGCGCCGATATTGATATGTAATAAAATGTACATTGCAATGGCGTGTTGTGCTGTGTTGTGTCCTGTCCTGTCCGCGCTGCGCTGCATTTACCTCTGTGATCATCTTGTTCTGGTAGAGCTAATTCACCTGGATGAATGACTGGCCTGACCACTGCGATCGAGATGACAACAGCTACGTAGTAGATTAGGTGAGGGTCGAGAACAGATCACCAGGAGATCAGAGAGCAAAGATGATAAAGAAGGAGAGAGGCAGACAGACACAAACACCTAATTAAACAAAACAAAACTTGGTAAATAGAGAGACCCCATTGAGCCTCCACAATTAGCCACAATTCTGCCCTTTCTAACCTTCTAGCGTGATTCCATATATCGATCACGGGGTCTAGGGTGTCTAGGTGTCTGATCTGATCTGACGGATGGGATGACCAAAACAGTAAGTTTACAGACATGTGTATACATACAATACGAACTAACCCGGTGTCCCTGTCGATGATGGTCAAGCATCGCCCTCAGGGAGTCAGGCCTAGCCATGCCATCCATCACCCGTTACACTGCATTGCATTGCAATGCACACGGCACGGCACTTCACCGTCCTTGTGCGTTGCCTGCTGCTCCTTTAGGGACCATCCGTTTCACCCGCCGTCTTATTAGTGCCACTCCGTCACGCCCTGCCGACTTAGTACCTAATTTGCCACACTCAGTCCCTCCGTCCCGTGCTCGAGCCTCACTGTCCCCACACGACTTACATAATTCTGATCTCAGCTCAAGTAGCCTTCGGCGTTGTCCGTCCGTAGGTAACCTGGGTTAGAAGAGTCGGGGTTTTTTCAATTTTTTTTTTTTTACTTTTCGTGGTCGCTCGTTTTCAATTTCATGAGCCATGCTCTCTTCAGCCAGCCACGTGCCTGAATCAGGGGATTTTTCCCAACTCTTTTACGCGTGTCAGGTTATCGATGCTGCTGCGAAAGTGCCTTTCTCTGGTAAATGCTTGATGTTGCTGTGATGCTTTGAGCCACTCATGGGTTCTCGGATCATACTTCACAACAGCTCGTAGAGTTTATCTTGATGTTTTACTCTGTACTAACTCAGTCACGAGGCGGTGCAATATACTAATTCCAATGGATGGACAATGGAATATTCCATATATAGAAAGAAGGGAAGGAAAGTCGAACAACCGGAAGACACCTTAATACATTAGGTAGGCAGTACCTTTGTAAGTATGGATATGCCCTAGGAACTACATACTCGACTACCTCCCTACCTCACGCTAACAAAGAGAATACATGTTTAAGCTGGACCCTTGGTAGAGAAGAAGAAAGAAGAAAGAAGACGAAGAAGAGGAGGAGGAGGAGGAGGAGGAGGAGGAGGAGAAAGAGAAATGCTTCTAGAGGAGTTCTTTTCTTAAACGGTAGTACCTTACCCTCAACTGGGCAATTCTGTATACGTACTATGTATGTACTCTGCAGGCACGATTAGTAAACTACCTACTACTGTACTGTAGGTGACCCCCTGACAGCAGCATTCGTCCAGTCGTGGCGATGCGATGCGATGTCCATTGTCCTAATTACCTAGTGGAGGCCTACCCTGAGAGCACCGGGGCACTGGGGCAGATCAGTTCAGTCCAGTGGCTTTGGGCTGTAAGGGGCGCTAACTACAGTACAGTATTGGTTTCTGACAGAGCCCCGCCCGGGCCCAATATGGCCTTGTGGTGAGTGCTGAGTGGCCCCTGCCCTTCCTTGCACCTTCCATTTCTTCGTCGTCGCCACCTAAGCATACCCGACCTCACCTTTGTCGGCTTCCATCTTCCATCCATTAGGTTTATCTAGGTAGGTAGGTAGGTAAGGGTTAGGTATGCATGTACATTTACTCCGTACTGTTTACATACATACATACCCTCGCAGGGATACCTTAGGTAGGGCAGGTCCAATTGGAGTGGCCTGTCTCGTCGCCCCCGGCCCCGCCCCTGGTTTGTATCTGTCATATGTTTGGCTCTCGTTGATCCCGCCATGCCAGGCTCGGTTTTTTCTTTGCTGTAACTTGGCTGGTGTCGCAAACGTAGCAGGCACAGACTGGAGACGGTCCCTCAGACACTCTTCGTTTCTACGTACACTCCAGCCACTATTGACCGAATTGATTGAATCAGTGAATGAGACCTGAAGCACTTTGCTCTCTCCGTCAATAACGGTGGATCCCAGTGCTATTCTGCCGTACCCTGGGTACAGTAATTCTTTGGTCTCCCGATCGTTTGGTTTGGTCTGGCTTGGTTTGGTCTGGCTTGGTCTGTCTGGCTGGTTTGGTTTGGTTTGGTTTCGCTCCCTCCGCTGCACTGGCGTCGATTGACGTCGTTCTTACTAAGTACACCCCCCAATTCTATCCGCCCCTTCCCTTCCATCCCGGCCTCTTTCAGTTTCTTGTCCTTCATCTCCACATCAACCTCTCCACCCTAGGTTGTTTTCTGTCCCCGTCTGGCTCCTCATCCCTCACTAGTAGCCCAAGCTGTTCCAGAGAGAGACAGACAGAGAGAGAGAGAGAGGGAGAGAGAATTGGGGTGAAAAGGCAAATTCTCGTCGGGGGCTTTCTCTTTAAGACAAGCCCAGCCCCAGCCCCATTCATCGCCCGCTCTGATCGCCTTCTGTACTGTATGTATTGAATGTACAGTTTGGTTTCGCAGGTGACGACACACACGACATTGTCGGCCTTTTCCTTATAACTCGTCACTCACTCACATCGACATCGAGACGCACGCAGAGCAGAGCACGCTCTGTTTTCGCCATTGATCTGAATCTCCGACACGATACTCCTATAAGCACAATTAGCATACCAGCCAGGCACCTGTCCTGTCCTGTTTCAACTGTAAGCTCCTTTCCCCTCCTTTTCTTGACAAAGATCCCCAAAACCCAATACCATCAGACCAGACCAAACTAACAAGCCAGCCAACCAGCCAACCAGCCAACCAACCAACCAGCAGATCTGCCGCCTTGACTGAACTTTAGCGCTCCTCCAACGCCGCTCATACGCCCGCCGCGCCCACGGTCCCTCACTCGTCCTTTCACCTCCACAGCCCACAGCCTACTCTACAGTATATCTGGGTCTCGACCTTTATTACACTTTGGATCCCCCAGGTCCGCATTCCTACTGTTGTATTCAAAACAGCCTCTCGCCCAAACCCAATCACTCTTTCGCCCTAGACGTCCACCTGTCTTCCCGATAGACTCACGGCCGGCTGCGAATCGTCGAACTCTCATCGCCTTCGTCCGCCTCCTACTTCTGTTCTTCTCTGCCCGGCCTTCGCCAAGCCCTCTGGCAAAGGTCACCATCCGCAATCCGTCTACGACGACATTCGCCGGCTCGCCGCTCCAACTACCCTCACATTCCAATCCTTTAGGGACCACACAGCAACCTCGACGGCCTCGACCCTGCCTTGCGCCATCTCCGCTTTGGGATTGATTGCCCTCGAAACATTCACATCTACAGCCTCCAGACGGACTTTGTTTGTGATCACGTCGGATCACCAATTACACTACCTATCTTGTTGGGCATTTCCGACTTTGGTTCCGTATCTGCGATCCTGGACCCTCGATCTTGGCAATTTCTAAATCCTATCTCTCGCCTCCTGGTCTTCTTCATCGTGCACCCTCTTGTGGTACAGATTGACGCCATAACAAGCCACCTTCCTCCGCATATCTCTCTTCACCACTGCGGCCGTTCCCTGCCTGTCCACTCTGTGATTATCATCGACAAGTTCACAGGATAGTTTGTCCTTTATGGCCTTATCGTTCCTACGGTAGCCTACTTCTCGACCCGACGCCTCTTCCTTCTGTGCCATATGAGCATCTGGGCCAGTCTTACTGCGTCGAATATACAGTCCCCACTTGGTGTCGCTCTTATTACTTGACCTGGCCCCCTCCCTTGGAAACGCTCCAAGACCTGGTCCGTTTCCCTGTTTGATCTTTTGACTACTCTACTACTTGGCCTGGGACGCGCAGAAGCGTTCCTGACCCTAGAATGATGGGCGTATCACGCTCGCGGAGGCAATCTCTCGAATGCCACGGATGCAACATACCTCCGCCATCCCCTCAACCTTCTTCGGCCTTCGAGGACATCTTCGACGTCGATTCGCCTGTGTCAAGGCCTGTCAGCGAGGCCTTTATGTCTGGAGCCTCCACACCAAATGGCACAATAGGTTCTCGGCCGCCATCTTTGACCGAAATTCTTCTCGATGTTGCGTCGCCACCATGGACCCTCAGCGCCTTCATGGCCTACCTCTCGCAAAACCACTGCATGGAGAGTCTCGAATTCACGCTCGACTCGCAACGGTACGCCGCCTTCTACAATGAGATGATCACCAACAACCCGAACCGCACACAAGAGACCAACGACCGTGTCTGTATTTTGTGGGAAAAACTTATGCAGGTTTACATCATCCCTTGTGCACCTCGAGAGGTCAATCTCCCGGCCCGTATCCGCGATCAGCTGCTCAGCCTTCCTTGCGGCCCAACACCCCCTCACCCAGCACAATTGGATGAGGCCGGTCGGATCCTCTATGAACTCATGAACGATTCGCTACTTTTACCTTTTCTCCAATCTGTCGCCCCCATGCAGCTTGATGGACCCGTCGACGAGCATGGACGTGGATCTCGCCGTTCCTCAAACAGCAACAGTCGAATGGGCGCGCCCGTCCGCTCAATGAACTCCATGCATCATACTGACCCTGAGTCCCTGACTGACGACAGCGACTGTAACTCGACTCCTGGTATGGAGCCCATGACTCCCCCCACCACACCGCCTACTTCTGAATGGGCTTTTACAACTTCTCCAGGAGGTCTTCAACGTGCTGTGGCTGCTCACAACAAGGGCTGGAAGAAGATGGGCGCCAAACTGGGTTTCAATCGCAAGAGCTCACGAACACGCTCCGCCCCTACTTCATCTCATCCTCCTCCACCTGAGGGATATCATATGCATCACGACTCTTTATGAGGGTCACAGGTCGCGTCATTGCCTGAATCATCCAACGAAGCCTATTGGACTCATGAGATTTCTCAAGAAGCTCCTGAGGCCGAAGGCTCGTACCATGGTCACCCACTGCATAGCAACTTGAATGCAGCGGATGGTGGTTGGTACCACAACCCTGACCTCCAACATGATGGTGGTTTTGGTGACGGCACGGCCGCGAAATCCGACACCGCTCGAAGCAGTGCGAAGGCGTCTCTCGTGCAAAGGAACATACGTATGAGAAGACGACAGAACAAGCCCCCAGCGCTTGTAACCAATATGCAGTCGGGGGGGAATAAGTACACTCCTCAGTGCCACCAGGCTTCCGCCACACCTTCATATCGTCCTGATCTGCTTCCTCCGCCAGTATCTTCCGACTATGCAGGAAACAACAACATCGATAACACCTCGATGCCAATGGCTGATGTGTCAAATTACCTGCCCACGCCCACTACCAGCAACGTGGACATGAGGTACCCATCGACAAGTTCAGAAACGGAAGCATTCAGATACGCTTCTCCAATAGAGGATTTGTATGGATGGGATGCGGAACTCGAAAGGCGTGAAGCTTCACCAAGCCGGGACTCGATAAGCTCCACCGAAGGTCTTGATGCCTTTGCTCTCAGCTACAGGCGAGCTAATGGTAGCAAGCACAGCTTGCTGCAGCGAGTCTTCCGCGTTGGCTCTTCGTCATCTGTGGGCAAGATGGAGACAGCTGCCTGAGGCGCTGGGGCCTGGACCTGCTTATAGGCCAGTTTTATTGTTTGATTTTCATTGTTACGACGTCCAGTTTGGCATTTTGCATACATGAGATTGTCACCGGCCATCATGACAACTGTGGCCGTTTACGGCAGGCAAGGCGTTAGTGGGTTCATTATTTGTCATCTGGTTTCAATTGCATCGCGCGGGTTGGGTTTGGAAGGTCATTTTTATTCATTTGTAAGATCATTTGGCTTTGAGTGTACGCACTGGGCCACTCATTCAAAGGGTGTGGGTGTTGAGACTGCATTTTCACGAGGCGAGAAATGAACGACTGGACGGGTGGCAAAGAAAAAGAAAAGCCATGAATGGCCCGGTCTGACGATGACGATTACGGCCTTTCGGTTTCGGTTACGATTTTGGACTAATACGAATGGGGACAAAGAAAATAAAGAGAAGGACTCTTGTGTCTAGTTAGCCATGATACCCCCATCCTTCCTGAACAGGAGGGAACCTAGACTTAATGTCTTAAAACATATTACATGAACAAAACCTCGCTGTCTTTACTCTTGTGCGGCTAATAAACATGAGAAGAAATAGGCTTCAGTATGACCTCAAGGAATGGGCCAACGCCATCAGTAACAAGAACGTAACACCACAGAAAGTCCAGTTGAGCAAGCCCGGGACTAGTAAAGTTTCGGAATGTGTTGGTCTGGAATGCCAGGCCGAATATCAAGCCAGACGCAAAAGACAATCTTTGACTTTGGAAGATGAGGTGTTCCAACATTCCAACTTGCGCAGGGCAAGCACAAAAACCTGACTGAATCAACAGTCTTTGTATATATTGGTGCGTCGACAACTTAACTAACAAAAAGGGAACTGATTAATCGCTAGGGTTCTCGCTTTATCCTAGCACATACCTTTTATGATACTCCATTATGGAAGCTATTGCCAGTGGAAGCTGGCAGAAACAAGCTTCCACGATCGACAGTCGTGTATGAAAAGCTCGATGGATGGCGTTCAACTTTTTCTCATTCTTGGGCGTATCACCAGTCGCTCTTGCAAAGTTCTGCTATTCACTAAGCTGCCCCCCAGGACCATGCCACCCAATTCTTTGGATAGTGATCCAACATTAGTCGGTCGGCTTATCGTGACGTGAATACATCTGCCATTCCAGCGAGCTGGCAAAGTCAAGCTTTCGTTGCTCAACTTGCTTACGTGTCACAGTAAGCATGGGCTTCGGCAAACCCATAGACTCTAAGTAGGCAACAGCTAAAGGTTTATGTGAGTGCGGTAACCTAGTCATGGCAGATACAGATACAGATGGGATGGGACATTAGTCAGAGGTACGCACATTCTTTCCATTCAAGGTCCTTTCGTTGACGGCTCCACTTGAGCTCTTCAACTATGATGTCTATTACCTAGGGGAGGGCTTCGAGGGCTGTCTGCGCATTGAGAAAGGCCAGTCGCTCGCGTTGAGCGAGAACATCAACGGCCGTCTGGGCGTACTCGTGTCGAATAGCATATCGAATCTCGCCATCAACAAATGGATAGAGCTGAGAGATGCGTTCACGGCGGGCGGGAAAGCACTTGTCAGTCAGCTTGCAAAGTGAGGCAACAGTCCAGGCACGATCACCATAGGATTCGGTCGAATGTTTGGCGACCTCAGTCTCAACCCCAAAGTGCTGAATAATAGGGATGAATAGTGTTGGGCTAAAGCCGTGAGCACCAACTAAACGAACCTTGTGCGTCTGACATTTGCCATCCAATATTGCCCCATCGTCAACTAGATCGGTACCGCTGACGCGAGGTGCATCTGTAACAGGCTGGGGCTCGAGACGAAATTCTTGAATGGCCAAGTCTACGCACTCCTCTGCTATTTGCCTATAGGTTGCCCATTTCCCGCCTGCACAAGTCAACAATCTAGAAGCGGAGATATTAATCAGATGGTTTCGAACAAGGGACTCAGTGTTCTTGGTTTTGGGATCTTTGACGAGCGGGCGAATACCGGATCAGGCTGCGAGGACATCACCTCTGCGAACATCTATCTCTGGGGACAGATAGTGGCTGACTTCGCTCAGGATCCACTCGATAGACTTCTCGTCGGGTAGAGGATTTTGTGAGATAGTCGAAGGGGAATCGGTGGTGCCCGCGATAGTGTGGCCTTGCCATGGGAGGAAGAAGATGGCCCGGCCGTCAGACGTTGACGGATCGATCAATCCCATTTTTCCTGGACTGAAATAACCAGGGAGAACAACGTGAACTCCAGATCCTGGGGCCACAATTTCCTTGCAGCCTGGATCGTCCATTTTTCGGACAGAGTAAGTAAAAGGCCCCGTACAGTTGATGACACTCTTTGCGTCAACAGTGATGGGCTTGGCTGATTGACCATCCTTTACGGAAACAAGGTCCTTGACTATTGCGCCGCAAAGGTTTCCGTCACCATCCTTTATAAGTCTTGTGACCCCAGCATGATTGACAACAGTTGCACCATAGAGGGCAGCGGTCATTTCAATAGAAACATTCATGCACGAATCGTTATGTGCACCGTCGTAGTACACGAGAGAACCGACAAGATCCGTGGGCTTAAGCATAGGGAAGGCCTCAAGTGCCTTACTTCGAGTCAGAAAGTAAGACCCCTCAATGCCTTCACTGCCAGAGACAAAGTCATAGAACTTAGTGCCGGCCCAGTAATAGGGAGCTTTGCACCACTTATCGAGGGGCAGCATAATGGGGAGCCAGGAACTCAGATGGGGAGCCGTCTGTAGGAAGTACTTGCGCTCCTTCAGAGCCTCCTTGACGAGCAAGTACTGGTTATAATCCAAGTTCCAGACGGCTTTCTCGAGATAACGGACACCTCCATGAACCAGCTTGGTACTTTTGCTGCTCGTGCCGCTGCTGAAATCGTCACGTTCGACGATAGCTACTTTGAGGCCACGATTAGTAGCGTCAAGGGCGACACCTGCACCAGTGGCACCACCACCAATGACAAGTATGTCATATTGCTGGACTTGAGGCCGTGAGCTCCCTCGGAGTTGGTCTAGCTGCTCTTCGCGTGTTCTGACGCGAGGAAACCGAGGAAGCTTGAAAGTGCCATCGGCACCAAAGGTTGGAGGCGGAACTGCGGGTGATGTATGGCCAGTGAAATCACGGGGAAGGTAGCTATAGATGAGAACAGCTGCAGATGTAGTGGCAACGCCTGGTAGCCAGAACCGACGACCGAGTCCTCTTGGCACGCCTGCAAAGGTCGGCATTTGTGGCAATAGTACAGTACAAGCTTCAGCGGTAGTCTATTCAGAGACTTGGTGCGATATGGCGATGAAGAAGCTGTGTGGTATCTGGACCGAAACTGTATGCGAAGTTGTGTGTCTGTAAGAATGAACAGGTAACTAGGTGTTGGATTGTTTATGCGACATTGATGGGTACGATGTCTCGGTCGTACTGCAATGACGAACGATATCGCAGATCGAATACACCCGCAACTACCTACTATAGAGAGATACCTAAGTAAGTACCTTACTTGAGGAAGAAAGGGGACAAAGAAGTGGGAGAATGAAAGAAGAAGAAGAAGATATCTGTAGAGAGTAGAGAGAGAGGGAGAGGGAGAGAGGGGGAGGTCCTCACCTCCAAATGATGAAAGGTGTTGGCACATGTAATAAATCAAGACAAGGCCTCCTTCTTATGTTCGGGTTCTCTCCTTCTCCTTGAGTGTGCCCTGGGGTTTGGAGTTGGTTTTAGGGTAAGCGCGATGAACCGTACCAAAGGTTGATATCAACCTTACTTACCTATCAAAGCAGAGCAAAATTACCTAGGTTGGTAGGTGAACCTTACCTACCTACCTTCCATACCTTGGGTAATACCTAAGGTACCTAAGTTAGTACTTACGTTAGTATGGCAATAGGTAAGCTTCTCCACCAACAATCAATTAACTGTAGGTAGTACTTTAGTTAGTAGGCAACTGACATCTCTACATCTTCTGATCCCAATCTTGAAATCTCAATTGTAGAGTTGCGTTATTTTGCTCCATCTGTAGCAATATCTTCTATGTCTGCCTGCCTGTCTGCCAGACCATCCATTGATCGAAGAAACCAAACGCCACCCACTCCTCAAACCAAACCTCGCTGCCCAGCACTCCATTAGAAACAAGCAAAGGAAACACGCAATGCAGTGGAAATGCACGCGTACATTGTAAACAACATCCATCCGCCGATCCAGCCCAGTCTCTCCCTTCCCTAGCGACTCTCTACCGTCTTCGCAAATAGGATATCAACAAAACACGTAACATAGCTGTGCCCCCCTTTACCAGCCTCGATATCGTTGGATAACTGGGTGCCAATATCGTTGGCGCCAAAATGCCCCATCGACTGCAGCTCGATACCTGCTGCAGCTGAAGGTTTGGATATTGTCCTCTCAATCGTTATTGTGTCGGCCTCAGAACCATGACTTGGCTTCCTTGCAGTCGTCTCACCCCCTTCTTGTACATCTACAGTAATCTCTTGAAACACCATGATGCCGCCATATGATGGAGTTGTTTGTAGTGGCTCCTGTCGCGGAATGTATGTGCTCGATCCTTCCCCTGAGTCGATTGACTGCCTTCGTGCGTTAGTCCCTGGCGAGCAAAGGTTGATGGTCGAGCTGGACCTCGCCGAGTCATTTGATGATACAACGTGCCCAGATATTCTTGAGAGCGACTTTGCTCTAGTTCGTAAACTTCGAGTCGTCTCTGATCGCCCGAACGGCCACCGACTGGACAAGGCGGGGCCGATCTTGTCCTGGGAGCCCTCCTGGCGCTTCGCCGTCTTCGCGATGTGGCCAAACTCCTGGTGCAGCCCTCGAGTAAACTCCTGATAGGACTGGGTTGATACCTGACGCATTCTGAAAAAGCTGAGGGGCACGAACTCGCAGTTGGGGCTTGATAGTACGGAATGAATGGGAATCACCAGTCTCACAGCTATCATGGTTGCCTCCAATCGCTTCTCATCCCCACGACAAGGTATGCGGAATGCTGTGGATGTGAGAAGTGCATCCTCGAGCAAGGGCTCCTGTGTCGATTCGCGCAACGCTTTGATGGTGTCTGCAATCTGCCCAGCGAACTCAGCTTCTCGATCACTCCGTTGAGAGTCTTCCTTGCACTTCTCCACGATCTTGGATACTGGCACGTTCTCGAACCTCCTGAGGTAGTGCATTTGCCAGTCTTCAAGATTCTCAAAAGGGAAGGGCATCGATGGGAGCAAATGGCGTGCGCCTTTCCTCACCAAGACTTCGAAGCCAGAACTGACACGAGCTCGGACAGCAAAGAAGCCCAGGTGGGTGCCTTGGCGAATGTGATTGTGTTCACTTGTATATGTAGCCATCTCCCTCAGCTTTGTCTCAAAGTCATGGGTTTTGATCTGCATACTCGATTTGATGAGGTCGCTGACTTGATGCAACTCGGCAAACCGATATCCAGTGGATATCAGCCTCTCAGTATCGCGAACCGACTCGGAACGGCGGACAAGGAACATCAGAGATCCGCGTCCATAGTCGTGGCTCTCCATATGCAGGCCCTTTTCCGTAATGTCCAGGCTGTTCTGAACCTCCTCGTTAACGCCACTGCCTTCCAAGCCTGTCCCAACATTTGACTGTTTGCGCAGTTGGGGCCGAGGCCGTCTACCGTTGGCACCTGTCAGCAGAATTTGATCCCACAAGACTCCGATGGATGCCAAGTCCTCCCGAAGTCTATCGGCAAGAGCAGCTGCGGCGAGACAAAAAAGCTCTCTGAATATCACGTCATAGCTGTCGATAGTCTCGCCGTGGTCGCTCACAAGCTGGATGCCTCGTCGCCCATCTTTATGAGTGCGGAAATGTGGAAGTTGTGACACATGTTGTCTCATTCCCCCAACAAGGCTCCATATCATGTTCCAGTTTCTTGACGCTTGGTACATCCAATGGAACAGCGGGTGACCGGTATTAAAACCCTCTTTGGCATCCTGCTATGTTCAGCATCATTCGCGATAACCTGGGCGGAGTCCAGTCTTACCTTTTCCAGGAAAGAATCAGTCACCACGGTACTTGGGATGTATCCATCAGGGTCAACGAGAATCCTTCCTGCTTTATCGAAGACCGCTGCTGCGAGAGTGATCTGCTGGGCACGAAGGGCGTACCTTCTCATGTTCCTAGCTCGAAGAATAGCCGACATGGCAATGATGAAGCAGGCTCCTAATGACTTTTCTGTGTTAGCACTCCTTGCTCTTGGTCTTACAAGAGACCGGGGCATCCGTGTACTTACCAAACAAATGACAACAACAACGGTCCCTGTCCTCGATGGCTCGTTCCCGTTGGGCTTGATCCCCTTCAGTCGATAACGGGTGCCCACAGAAGCGCACCAGTGCATCCCCGACACGGCACCGGCGAGGACAACGGCTGAGATGACTCGCTTCCACCAGGCATTCGCCCACATCGACCGAAACACGAAAAACATGGCCAATGCCACATTACTTGCAACAATGGCGATGATAGCCGATCCGATGACGTATGACGGCTGGTACACGCACGTATAGTTGTTGATAGAAGCATTGCCAAGGTAGTGCATCCCGCAGACCGCAGACCCGCAGAGTACACCACCTGCGACAAGCCTCCACCAAGAAACGACATTGTTGGTGCCAACGGCCATGAAGGCAGCGAGAAGAACTATTATGGGGACGAAGAAAGATATAGCAGTGAAGCCGCTGGAATAGGCAACCTGCAATTCTGGCTGGCCATCGGCGAGATCAATGGCTCTGTTTCCGATGAAGTGCTACAGAAACAAAGAGACGATAAGTCTAACCAGGTATCTTGAAATAAGACGCAATCTGACTTACCATACACCAAATGGATACTCCACCCATGGTAACTGCTGAGCTCATGAGCAGGAGGCTGTTTTGGTTAGGACCCTTGTGTGGAGAAATCTGGGGATTTGGTTATTAAGGTAGAGACATACTGATTGAACAGACCCCTTAAACCTGTTCTTCGATTGATGAGCTCAAGGGTTGAACCAGCGCCGACCAGGCTGACGACATAACTCAGGGCAACGAAGCCGGCATTGTAACTCTGAGGCACGATATGACCTTCATACCGTTGCAGCAACTCTTCTGTAGACATGGTGGCAGGTACGTGGAAGAGCAACGACAAGTTGCTGCCGCCGTATTTGAGGAAAGCAAAGATTTCTGACAAGACAGGAAAGCCATCTGGGACAACATATGTTCTTAACTGACACCCGCATGTCAGGTAGCGAGGACGAGGACCTGGGGGCTGTTTCTGGTGGAGTTTGCCATATTGGCCTAGCCACTACGGATAGGCAATAAGGACTTGATGGGAGCTGGCCGTCCACTCAGCGGCTGGGGTTTCTGGATCCAGCGCAAGGGAGAAGCCTGCATTCTGGTTGCCACAAAGAGACAAGACGTGGACAATGAGATGCTTGGCGCTCAGCAAGAGACAAAGGTGCTAGCTAGTAAGTGCGATCTTTCTTGAGGACCTCGAGTCTTGGACTAATGGAGCATGGTGGCCGCCCAGCTGTGGCTCGATAGCTTCCCTGCTTCATTAAGATGACGGCGCTAAGACAAGCCATGGTTCCCGAATTTCGTACAACGGGCATTAAGTTCTAGAGATTAGTGCCGGAGGCTGTCAACATATCTCACCAACCTGGTAGCGTGATGGAGTTGCTTCCTCGGGGATGACGAAGGGTTGGACAAGAGGCGATAGCATAAAGTTGGTCTGAATGTCGTCTTCTCGGTTCTACAAGACTAAGCAATGTACCAAGTAGGTTCTGTACTATACAGTACTATAGCCAACATCCATGGCGATTCTGGATCTGCAAAAGACATCGACATTTGCTACCAACAGACATTCAAATCATTTTACCAGGTTCTTGGGACCAGTGCTGGAAGGCCGATCATGCTCTTTCTCCCCTGTCTGCCTTCCTGTCAGGGAAAAGCAAGCAAGGGGATGGACAGCTGAGTGCAGGGGGTGAGCTAAGGCCCCAAGATGATTTGGATCAGACCTGCAGGGAGAGCGGGGAACACAGCACGGCATACCGGAGCCAGGTGTCTCATATCACCTCAACCCTCGAGTTTCACGCCTTGCGATTCGTCGAGGCCGGAGTATTCGGGACTTGAAGTTGGAGGCTTGGCGAAGTACATGTAAAAATAAAAAAAAATAAAAAAAGAGAACTCATGCTGTTGCTAGTTCACTTTCAGCTAGGCATCGGCTGCATTGGTGAGCATTAACGGATGGCAAGGGTAAGGGCAAGGACACGGGTAAAAGAAGAAAAAATAACAGGTCATCCCGACCAAGCCAAGGGCGATTGAGCAAAGAGATCTATCGCTTATCTTACATCTCTGCTTCCATTCCTTCAGCATTGTCCACCCTAACAATGAGACGGATGCTGGCCTAACGAGGCACAAATGTTTCCCTCTGAGCCGGACACACGGGAACCTGCGCTGAAGACAAACAACTAAGAGGATCCGGCTTTACCATGTTGCTGGGAAATTGCAAATACGTAGGGGATAAATGTATTCTGTTCAGTACAGTATGGGTCTGTGTGTGTGGTCTGAGCTCGCTCGTTTGTTGTTAAACTTTATTAGCGACACAATGTCGATCCAAGATCCTGATATCTGGGTACGGATATCGCAAGCTAGGATTCCTAGACTAGGTACCTGGTCAGATCTCGCCTGCGGTTTGTTGTTTTTGTTTTCCCTCTCATCATTAGTCTCGTTCGCTACGGATCCCGGGTTGCAGAATCCATTCGAGTATTGATCTGCAAGCCAGTGGGCTTGCGGAATTGATAAGCCAACAGCATTTCATGTTTGTGTCACTGTCTGTGTCTGTGTCTGTGTTAGTGTTGTTGCCATGTTACCAAAATTGAGGACAAGCTCAGCTGATAGCAGTTGCAATATACACAACACAGCACACCATGGTAATTAATTTGATGGCGTCTGTCTTGCGTAAGGTCGTTCTTGGAACACCTTTCGGAGAGGGGCGGAAGAGTCGGCCGGCCTTAACCATCTAGAGAGATGGGTGTGCATTGGCATTGTCTGTCTATCTTTGAAAGTTGCATGTGTTTTTGGCTTTGCCGACAGTGTTAACAGGAGGCAAAATATGGTGCCGAATCAGTGGTGCAATTGAATTTTCTTTGGTGACCACTCGATGGCGGCCATGCTTCAAAGCTCAGTGCTGCTGGCACGATGCTCGACTTTCCCCCATCTTTGTATTCTGCGTACGTTAAGCTTTTTGGTTTCGGTTCTCCCGCCGTGTCGTCACAGCCCGCTTCAACAATAAGCCTCGGTCTCACTCTAAGCACGGACGTGAGGGAGGGGACATGTGTTGCCATGAGGCGGATAGGTAGGTAAGGTAGCTGTGAGAATCCTCGGTACTCGCTCGGTACGTAATTGAGATGGTGTCTGAGAGCCCGGCCGGCCAGCCAGCCAGCCCAGATCTCAGGCAGGAATGCAATGCCACCAACACCCATCCATTCAGTCTATTGGATCGCATTAAAGTATCCGGAAGGGAAACCCTCTACCTCCCTCTTGTCTTGCTCTCCCTTTTTGTAAACCTTAATCGCAAGATCTCCTTAGAGGCCATAACGCTTGTGGAGACACGCTAAGAGGCATACAGGGTCTTATAGCAAATCGCTTAGCTAATATAACGAAATATACTGGTTAGCTATCACGTCAGTGGGACCCACAAGCGTTATGGCCTCTAAGGAGATAGCCCTTCAGACGTTCAAGGATTTCAATGACTTGTCGTGGCGCGAGTGTAGCAAGCTGACCATCATGCCATCATGCCATCGCTTGTGAGCATGTACTGTGGGGGCACCATATCCTGGACCGTACAGTAACTGTTTGGGTTATTGTTTAAACCTAACGACGAACGTAATTGTGGCCGGCCCGCTGTAACCAGCGTTTTGCTTTGCCGTGATGTCGGCTGGCTGGTGACGATGAGGGCCCGGGAATATCTCACTTTAGCTGCAGCGCTAGGTTATGTGATCCACAAAGTCAAAGCTTTTTTTTTTTTTTAACATGCTTCAACCAAGGTCTTTTGACGTTCCGCATGTCTCCTCGTCCCATATGCGTACTGGCATCGCCCGATTGATGCGTCTTACGCCACATGTATATGCGATGATCAAGCCGCAGCCCCTGTGTCTCTTTACGGGCTCCGGGAGCCTTCAGGCTTGTTAATGATCATAGTGTCGCTTATACCCTTTCCAAGATCCATCGGATAAGCGCACGATCGAAGGGGGCATTGAATGTGGATCTGGGAATTAACTATCTGCTTCAGCTCGTCCGTCTGGCGAGCTTAGTTGGGCATTGGGCGGGCCTCGGGGCTAATAGCCGACGCTTCTGCAAGGGGCAAACAGCACTGTGGCATGTAGAAACGCTCCCATTCGAGAGATGCATCCGTGATATGCAAACACAAGCGTAATCATGATGTTTTCAAGTGTGGTCGAACCTCGTAACAGGAGAATCCTTTAATCGTTTAATTTGCCATGAATTGGCGGGTGGGTGTGCATGTGTGTGTGTCTGCGCGGTATATCCAACCATCCAAAGTCAACCTTAGCCCCAGTGGCCGTTCGACTTTAGCCAAAGACAATACGTCTCATTGAATCAAATTTCATCTTAACGGTAAACGTTGAGTTCACCCGCAACGTTCTCTGGAGTTTAAAGAAAGCCCGAGCAGGGTCCTCGTAAATTCGCTAATGGGGTGAAACATAGCGCATGGAGCCAAGGGCGTGTGTGATCTTTAATCACAGAGTCTTCTCGCCTTCCGCCTCCGATCGTTCGGGTCCGTCCATCAATTTCCTTCATCAGTGCTGTTTGTGAAACAGCTCATCCGCGAGTCTTTTCAGGTAGAAATCCCGGATTTCAGATGGCAGCCGGTCAAAGTTCTTTACAATCCGGCTGATGTCTTGCCGTGCCTTCTCATACGCTGCCAGATCCCTGTTACCATACACATCTCGGCCTGTTGAATAACCGCTGTCCAGGTCACGAAAGAAGACATTGACCGCAACGCTGAGATCGGTGGTAGGGCTAGCAGTATGAAGCCACATCGCTGGGATATACAGGAGATCACCCGGGTTAAGAATAGCTTCGTACGGATTTGTCGTCGACACCAACTCCTGCTTGTCTAGGGCTTCCAAAACATCAAGGCTTGAGCTTGAGGCACCCGGCGCAAATGCCAGATTGTTAACGTCCGTTGGCGGAAGGAGAACCATCCGCTTTGATCCTTGGATCTGAGTATAGACGTTTGCCATGACCTGAAGCCCTCGGTTGATTAGCCAAATGGGGCAGCTCATAATCTCCACGTTTACTCACATCGTAGTGTAGCCACATCTTTGCTCGGCCGGATATCCTCAGCACGGAACTGAACATCCGATCCTTGATCAAACTAAGTTCTTCTGGCAACTGAAAGTCGTCGGCAAGAGTTGGGAAGTCGTCTTGAAGATTGGCTGGGGACTCAGTAGGCTTTGCTTCCGAGAGAGCTCGTAAATACACCGCTTCACCTCTAGCGGCCTTGGCCATGAACGCCGAGAATGGCTCGGTAACATAACGAAAGTTCTTGGAATTGAAGTCCATCTTGCCTGTTGAACTTTGACATTCATGCACAACGATCTGGTGCCTCACATTAGTAGATGCGGCTAGGCTTGGGGCAAACTCAGGGACAAACCTCTTTCGTCTGACCTACGCGCTGGACCATGTATTCGGGGCTCCATTTATCCACGCAGCCACCCAGGTCTAAGCTTTCAATGATAACTGGCTTTCTGTTCTCGACCAGTTGTTCAAAGTCAAATTTCGATTGTAGCTTGATTCTTGCAATCGACTTGATCGAGGGTTTGAGAGTCGGCTGATGCCAATCAATGATAATTGTTGGATGTGTAAGTTTAGGCGAATCCTGGTAGTTGACTGAGACTGAGCTACAAGTCGCCGGCCGGATATGTGGCATTTCTGAGAGAGTATTCGTGAGATCGATCTTGTAGACGCCGGTATCCCAGAATGTTCCCATGGAGAAACAGGTCGCCCCTCCACCCAGAACAACAAGCTCAGAGCCAGAAGAAACAGTCGCAGAGCCAACCATGAAAGGCAATCGCTTGGCATCACTTCTCAAGTCGACATTGAATACTTCCAAATGCCCCTCTTTGACCGAAATGCAAGTCATAGATTGGCCTTGTGAAGATGGGTCCTGTCCCACGCCACCGCATACGAAGTGCGAGGACTCCACGGCTGCTGTTTGGGCACCAAAGACTGAAAGTGACCTTACATAGCCATGAGAGTCCGTGGCTATTTCAAAGTGAATGTGTGGCTATGTTTCCGTCAGCAAATTGTACATGATGCTCCTCAAGTCGGCAAATAGCCACTCGTCTTTTGTGTACAGTCGACATACCACATCGGTCGAGACGTTGATAGTCCAGAAATAAGCCTGCTCGTTGATTTTACCATATTTACTTATTCCTCCTGCCACCAGTCCCTGGAAGGTGCCATATTTGCTTCCGTGACTTGGTGAAGCAACGGCAAGTGTTCCAAAAGTAGAGCTGGGTTTGGCGCCAGTCACTAAACATTTGAGCCACCCTTTGACAGGGTGGAACACATAATAATCTGGTGAAATATTGGAAGGTCCTGTCTTGCCACCAAGAACAAGTGCCAGAGATGAGCCTGGTAAATGAACAGCGCAGTGCCGGAACAGCGGTGCAGGGAGATCGAAGGTCTTTTCCCAACGGTTGGAGTCCTTCTTGAAGATCCAACAGTCATTGAGAGCCTTTGACGGAGAAGCCCGACCTCCAATAAGTAAAGTGCCAAGATGTCCAATGTCGACGGTTGCGTGACACAGTCTTGCAGTTGGTCCGGCAGGTGATATCTCCAGAGCCATACTGTCCTGTTGAAGAGAATAGATATCGCAGGAATCGAGTCTTGCTTTGATACCCATCCCCAAAGCGTTAATAAGAAACTTGTCTCCCTCTGGACTGTAGGCTACCAGAGGCGCACCAAATCGACGTTTGGGAGCGCCCAACGATCCTAATGCTGTCACCTTTGCTTTGATATACTTGTTGCAAATACCAGCTTGACCACATTGGCCCACACCTCTCTCAGCTTTATGATAAGCCGTGGCATGCAACACGACATAGTGTCTTGAGAACAGGACAAACTCCTCCCATTCATCAAAAGGTTCGACGTCGTCAAGGGCAGCTCTTTCGGCTGAGTCAAGAAACAAATCGCTATTCCAGACCTCCCAAAGGTCCCAGACATCGACGCTGCTCCAACCCCGTTCCTGAAAGCGACGGCGCTGGCTTTCTACGGTTGGGTATTCGTCAACCGATTTTAGGGGCGTATTGAGTTTATTGAAATGCTTCAGCATTGTGCTGGCAAAGGGGTGTTCAGGCCCGTGGGGGAGAATCTGCTCCAGAAGACAGAACTCGGCTTGTTTTCGATCAGTCTAAATTGTACCATTCCGATAGCGACTTGGAGATTTCTTTACCTTGTCCCATAGAGCTAGCCCATCGAACCAGAGCATCAGCCGAGAATGTGTCCATATAAGTTATGGATACTTCGGCAACAAACAACACAGAACATTCATTCAAGTTCAAGAATGACTCGAAACAGTTTCGAAGAGACTCCAGTTCCCTGAGATCACAGCCAATCTGGCAATACTTGTCGCTACGGAGGAGTATCTGATCCGTGACTTTTTCGCTGATGGTCGGACTGCCACCCAGTAACTCATGTAGCTGCGGTGTTCCGAGAACAATAGCCCGCTTCTTGAGCATGAGATCCGGGTAGTCGACATCGATGAACAATGTGTTCTCGCAAGAGTCACCATAGCGATGGTAGGATTGCCACGGAAGAACATCGCTGTGAACGTGTCTGAGCATATGCATCTCGAGGGGGGTAGGATAGTTAGTGACTTACCTTCCTGCTCCCAAGTTGATAACTACCTTCTTACGCCCAGGCTTCGGCGAGGTGACGAATTGGCGGACGATCACATCAATGGCTCTGAGCCTTAGCCAGTAACCACGGTTGATGAGAGGGGCTCTTCGTTGGAACTTGTTCACGAAGTAGCGGAAAAAGTGCAGTTCATCTGGGTAGTAGAGCCTTTCTACGCTCCGCTTAGAAACGATGCTACTGCTATTTGTCTGCAGAAGTGCAAATTTCAGCTCAGCATATGAATGGTTCGATATGTGGTGATAAGTGAAAGACTTACTCCCATTATCAGATCGTCCAAAGCTTGAGTCCTGGTCATTTTTGCGGACGGGGGGGGTCCTTTGGCCATCTTAATGAGGCGATGTCAGCAACGCGAAGTCAAACGCCCAAGGTATACAGAAGATCCTATCTGTTAACTCGACAACAGAAATGTCTTTTGCCTAGTTCCTTATGGGTAGATGCCAAGGGTAGAGAGGTAAAGATATTCAATCCACGGGATAGAATCAATGTAAAGAAAGAATTGTTAGTGAATTGTGCCCATCGTACTTTCTTTTAGGTCTAGCGTGGGATAGGAAACGTTCCAGGGCACCTTAGTACTAACCTTACCTAAGGTAGGTAGGTCTACAGTACTCCGTACAGTGCCTAAGATATAGGTAGCTGACCAGGTTGATCTACCTGGTGATTGAACCGCTATCATGATAACGATTGGTGTGTGACATGCAGAATATCGACGACACGCCAAAAAAAAAAAAAAAAAAAAAAAAGAATATATCAGGAAGACCTGGCTGCATGACATCGTGATCTCAACCCACCACATGTAAGGCCGTCTTGTTGTTCTTTTTAGATATATCAGGCGTCAATTGGTCCTTTTTACTGATTTTGTGCTCCTAGAAACAAATATCATTGCACTTCTCTTGTTCCATCACTGTTGCTGTTCCTGATTCTGTGATTTCGATCTGCTTGGCTATGGCAAGTTGACTTAGCTTGGGTGATTGACTCCATACGGCGGGTTGGTTGGTAACGCAGTTAACTCCCTGCAGGGAATTAGGTAGTGCATCCAATGTGCAGCTCCCCTCTTCCAGCTACAGTTCGTTCCTCCCGTCCATCCACGGTGGAAGTTAAGGTAAGGTTTGGGGGGAAGTATTGGCGGTAGGTACTTCTGCGTACT